>NW_026692301.1:0-2714 GCF_021218885.2 Marmota monax | reverse complement strand
CCCCCTTTTGTTTAATTTAAATAACAACCATAGTGTTTTTTACAGAAACACAATAAATAACCTGCTACAAGTAGAAGGCGACTGATACAAAATGCCAGGATACCAAGCCAATTGATGGCTCCATGCAAGAAGCCCTTGGAAAAATTATACCAGCAATGACACCATTTGCAAAGATACAAAGTTACAATTTGTTGTAAATTATAGTTTGTTGTCTCAGTCTAGATAAAGCAGTGTTTCAATAGATTAACTCACAGTCCAGGTAAATCACAGTCCAGGTAAGTTCTGCAGGCAGCTAGCTTAAATCACAGTCCAGGTAAGTTCTGCAGGCAGCTAGCTTGATCTGAAATCTCGTCCGGTTCTCAGCCGAAGTCTCTTCTGGTTTTCAGCAACACTGGAAATTCTTCCACCCTCGTTTTCACTGGCACTGGGATGAAGGCAGGAACTCCAGCAATGATGCTAAAGAAAATCCTGTAGTATTCCAGCAGGAGCTAAGAAAACAACATCTGAACAATTTAGTAAATTATCTCAAGGTTTTTTACATTTGAAATAAGCCTTAATAGTGTTCATTACTCATTAGCCTCCAGGTGTGGGAGAACCATTGTAGTTATTGACATTGGAAATGATCAAACTTCAAGGACACCAGTAGCATCTTCTGCTGGCTATAGTGTCCCGGGCAGCCCCAGATGGCCCTGGGGAGAGTCCGGGCCTCAAACCGCTTCCGGGCACAGGGAGCAAGAGCCTGCGAGACTGTGCCTCCAGGTCAGGTCTAGATTTGGGCTCTCGCAGTGGCATCCCACTCCCCGGGCAGGGGGGCGGGGAAGAGCCGGCAACTGCCCCTTGGAAAATCCTTGCTGCACCATGACCAGCTCGCACACCTGGCATCTGCCGTGCAGATTTACGCACCCTCCGGTAAGGAAAAGTATTCAGTAATAGCCTTTTGTTGCAACTTTTTTCCTGATAATCCTTCCTCCTCTGAACTTTCTTCATCTTTCTGACTAGAGTTCCTGGGCTTCCACCAACATATGCCCTAACTATTCTTCGTTCCACTGGGGTGCCTCCTTTTCTTAGTAATTTACTTCTCACCACTTCCATATTTTCGTTACAAAGTCAATACAATATTTCAAGACAAAACAAGACACAAACATACTGTATCAATCTTCTCCATTGTCTCAAAATGGCCATTTTTCCTCTCGCCCTATTTGCCTAGGGACTAGCAGAATTGCTCCCATCCTATCTATGGATGGGCAGCTTTTTTTATCACTTACCCCTGAGTGTCCCGGGGCTCCCCGTAATAGGCCACCATCTGCCGCAGCCCGGCTGGCTGGGCAAAATAACCAGGGGGTGACGAACAATTTGTGTACCTTGATACAGCAGGAGTAGGAGCCATTTATTGTTGGACAGGAGGAGTATTTATACATTCCACACAGCTTATCTAATTAACATAAACTCCATACAGCAGTCAACCAATAAGGAATCTCCACACTTAATGGCTCCCTTTTGTTACTTCACAAACCACTCCCTCTGGCATTTTGCCAGGTGCCATCCTGACTTGTTACAGACTCTAACACTAGCCCTAATCCTAGCTCTAAATCTAGACTTAATCCTACACCTAACCATAACACTAGACCTAACCCTAAAGCTAATCATAAAGCTAGCCCTAACTCTAATCATAGCACTAAAATAAAATTGAGCAACAGGCCTAACACTAACCTTAAGTTAAACCAAACCCTAGCACTACACCTAGATCTAAACCTAGCCCTAATTCAAGTCCTAATCATAATCTTAAAAATAACCCTGTACCTGACTTATATCCTAACACTCATCCTAGTTCAAAACACCACCCTAACCCTAAACATAACATAATCCTATCCATAGACTAACCCTAAAACTAGCCCTAACCCTAGCTCAAAAACCTAAACTTTATGCTAAACATAACCCTAATCCTAACCCTAAACCTAGGTCTAACAAACTCTAACCCTAACTCAAGGCATATCCCTAACCATAACACTAGTTCTAAAGCTATCAATTACCCTAACCATAACCCTTACCCTAATGCTAACACTAAACTTAACCCTAGCCCTATCTCTAACACTAACTGTATCAATTACCCTAAACCAAAACTGAAACTTAAAACAAACCCTAACTATACCTTAACCCTAACCCTAATGCTAATTTGAGCCATAAACTTAAATCCTTACCTAAGCCAAATCCTAATCCTAATAATTCCTCGAGCTCTAAACCTGACCCTTAGCCTAAACCTAACCCTCACACAATACTTAGCCATAAGCCTAACCCTAAAAGTATTTTTAACCATAAGCCTAGACCTGATATTAGCCCTAGTACTAATCCTAGCCCTGAATCTAAATTGAACTCTATCCCTCATCCTAGCCCTAAACCTAGCCTTAATCATTACCCTAACTCTAACCCTAGTCCTAATGCTAACTAACTCTAACCCTCACCCTACATCTAAACCTAGCTATAACACCATTCTTTATCCTAAATTTAAACCTAACCCTATCCCTATCACTAGGCCTTAGCTAAACGCTAACCCTAGCCCTAATCCTAGCCCTAATTTAATCCTATCCCAAACCCTAAGTCTAATTTTATCCCTATCACTAACTCTAACTCACACCAGCCATAACCCTAATGCTAATCCTAAAACCAGCCATAACCCTACCCTAGCCCTAAAACAAAACTGAACCATAGCCCTAACC
>NW_026692300.1:0-89870 GCF_021218885.2 Marmota monax | reverse complement strand
TAGGGCTCGTGTTAGGTATATGGGTAATGTAAGAGCTAGAGTTATGGTTATGGCTAGATTTAGAGTTCATCTAGTGTTACGGTTAGTTTTTGGGTTAGAATAATGTTTAGAGTTAGGGTTTTTGTTAGGGTAAGTGTCAAGGTTCAGGATAGGATTAGGTTTAGTGTTAGGTCCATAATGAGGACTAGGGTAGGTCTAGGGATAGAGTGAGTGTTTGGTTTGGTTACGGGATATTGCTAGGGCTAAGACTAGGGTTATGGCTATATTTAGGATTAGGTTTAGGACTATTGCTATGGTTAGTGTTAGGTTTAAGCTTAGGGTTACTGGTAGGGCTAAGGTTAGTTTTTGGATAAAATTTAGGGTCAGGTTTAAACCTAGGTTTAGTGTTAGGTTCAGAATAAGGGTCAGGGTTAGGGTTAGGGTTTGGGTTAAGTTTAGAGCTAGAATGAGGGCTAAGGTTAGTACTAGGAATGGAGATAAGGTTTGGGGTAGGCATCAAATTAGGGTTAGGACTAGGGTAGCAATAGGGTAAGGGTTTGACTAAGTGTAAGACATACGGTTAGAGCTAGGATTAGGACTAGGGATAAGGCTAGGGTTACGGTCAAGGTTAGGGTTAGGGTTAAAGTTAGGTTTAAGCTTGAATTAGGGCTAGGTTTTGTGTTAGCTTTAGGTCTATGGCTAATTTAAGAACTGGCCTTACGATTAGGGCTAGTTTTAGCATTAGGTTTAGGGATAGGTTGATGTGTAGAGCTAGGGTTAGTGTTAAGTTCGGAGTCAGTGTTAGTATTAGTTCTAGAGTTAGGGTTAGGTCTCAAATTAGGTCTAGCGTTAGGACTAGGTGTAGGGTTAGGTTTTGGTTTAGGTTAAGGTTTAGAGTCACTGCTATGGCTCAGTTTTGCTTTAGGGCTAGGGCTAGGGTTAGGGCTAATTTTCAAATTAGCATTAGGGTTAGAGCTAGTGTTAGGGTGTAGTTTAGGGTTAGGTTTAGGGTTATATTTAGAGTTAGGGTTAGATCTAGCTTTAGGACTACAGTGAAGGTTGGGTCTAGGGTTAGGTCTAGGGTTTGAATTATCATAAGAAATAGGGTAAGAACTAGGGATAGTGCTAGTGTGAAAGTTAGAGTTAGTCTTAGTGTTAGGTTTAGATATAGGGTTAGAATTATGGCTTAATTAGGGCTAGGATTAGAGCTAGGGTAAGTATTAAGGCTGAGCCTAGGTTTATGGCTAGGGTTATGGTTATGCTTATGGTTAGGTATGATGTTATAGCTAGCTTTAGAACTAGGGCGATGGTTAAAATTAGGTTTACATCTATGGTTAGTTAGGGTTAGGTTTAAAATTAAGGCTAAGATTAGGGCTAGGATTCAGGCTAGAGTTTGTTCTAGTGTTAGGGCTTCATTAGGGCTAGGGCTAATGTCAGGTCTAGGTTATGGTTAGAGATTGTTTTAGGGTTAAACTTATTAGTGTTAGGATTAGGTTTATGGATATGCTTAGGTTTAAGGTTCAGGTTAGGTTTATGGTAATGTATAGGTTTAGGGTTAGGAATAGGTTCAGGGTTATCTTAGGTTTAGCATTAGGTTTAGGATTAGGATTAGGTAATGGATAGGGTTATAGCTGGGGTTAGGGCTAGGTTTATGGTTAGGATTAAGGCAAGGGTTAGGGTTAGGTTTTGGGTAATGGCAAGGTTTAGGGTAAGTGTTAGAGCTAGAATTAGGTTTTTGGTTAGGGTTAAAGTTAGTGTTAGGGCTCCGATTAGGGATAGGTTTTGGGTTAGATTAGGGCTAGATTTTGGGCTTCAGCCAATGTAAGAACTATGGTTATGATTAGAACTCGTTTTAGGGTTAGGGTTAGGGCTAGGTATAGGGTTAGGTTTAGGTTTAGGTTTTGAGTGATGTTTAGACCGTGGTGTAGTGTTAGGGTCAGAGTCAGGGTCAGGGTTTGTTTTAGGGTTAGGGATAGGACTCGAATTAGAGCTAGGTTTAGGGCTAGGTGTATGGTTTGGTTTATGTTAAAGGTTAGGGTTAAGGCTATGGCTTGGTTGTTTTGTAGGGCTAGGGCAGGTTAAGGCTAGTTTTAGGATTAGCATTAGTATTTCGGCTTGTGTTAGTGAGAGGTTTAGCTTAGGGTTAGGGTATGATTAAGAGTTAGGCTTAGATATAGAATTAGTGCTAGAGCTAGGGTTAGGGCTAATGTAAAGGCAAGTGATAGGAATATGGTAAGGGATAGTGTTAGCACTAGAAATACGACTAGGGCGAGAGTTAGAGTTAGTCTTAGGACTAGGGTTAGGTTGGGTTTAGGGGTAAATTAGGGCTAGGATTACATCTAGCATTTGTATTAGGGTTAGACCTAGTTTTAGACTTAGGTTTAGGTTTTTGGATAGGTTTAGGTTTAGAGGAAGGGATGGGGTTAGAGCTAGTTTTAGAGCTAGGTCGAAGGTTAGAATTTCGGTTAGGGCTAGGGTTATGGTTTGGTTTAATAATAAGGCTAGGTTTAGGGCTAGGATGTGGGCTAGGGGTTGTTTTAGGGTGATGGCAAGAATTAGGGCTAGGGCTAGTGTCAGGTCTAGGCTTACATTAGGGATAGATTGAGGGTTAGATTTATGACTAGGTCTAGTGTAAGGGTTAGGTTTAGGGTAAGGGTCAGGTTTAGAGCTAGGGGTATTATTACAGTTAGAATTAGGTTTCATGTTTGGTTTAGGTAAGGGTTTATGTTTAGAGCTTGAATTAGCATTAGGGTTTGGTTAGGGTAATGATAGGTTTAGGTTTAGGGTTCATGTTATGTGTAGGGTAATTGATAGGGTTAGAGTTAGCAAAAGGGTTAGGGTTAGGCCTAGGGTTATGTTTGTGTTAGGATTAAAGCTAGATTTGGGGTTTGGATGAGGGCTAGGTTTTGTGTTAGGGTTAGGGCAAGTTTTAGAGATAGTGATAATGTCAGGTTTAGGGTTACAGCTATGGATAGTTATATGGTTAGGTTCATGGCTAGGTCTAATATTAGGTTTAGGGTAAGGGCCAGGTTAAGGGTAAGGTGTATTTTTAGGGTCAGGGTCAGGATTCGGTTTTGTGTTAGGTTAATTATTAGGATTACAGCTCAAATAAGCATTAGGTTAAAATTAGGGTTAGGTTAATGGATCAGTTTAGGTTTAGGATTTAGGTTAAGATTAGGGTAATTGGTAGGGTTAGGGTTAGTGATAGGGTTAAGTTTAGGCCTTGGGTTAGCATTTGGGTTAGGGTTATATTTAGGGTAATGAATAGCATTAGAGCTAGGGTCAGGCCTAGGGTTTTGGATAAAATTAAGGCTAGAGTTAGGATTAGGCTTATGGCTAGGGCTAGGGTTAGGGTTTGGGTTAGGTTTAGGGTACAGGTTATTTTTTGAGGTAGGTTTAGAGCTAGGGTGAGGGTTAGGTTTAGGATTATGTCTAGGGTTAGATTTACGGTTAAGGTTAGGGTTAGTGTTAGGGTTAGGGCTAAGGTTATCTTTAGAGTTAGATTAATGGATAGGGTTAAATGTCAGGATAGGATTAGGCGTAGTTTTAAGTTTAGGCTTAGTGTTAAGGTTAGGGCTAAGATTATCATTAGAGTTAGGGTAATGTATAGGGTTAGATTTCAGGTTAGGGTTGGGGGTAGTTTTAGGTTTAGGGTTAGTGTTAGGGTTTGGAGTAGGGTTAGTGTCAGAGTAAGGGTTAGGGTTTTATCTAGGGTTAAGGCTACAATGAGGGTTAGGTTTAGGGTTATGTCTAGTATTAAATTCACAAGTAGGATTAGAGCTAATTTTATCATTAGGTTTAAGGATCTGTTTAGGGTAATGGATAAATTTAGAGATAGTATTAAGGCTAGTGTTAACATTATGATTAGGGCTAGGATTACCTTTAGGTTTAGTGATAGGGCTAGGGTTATGTTAAGGGTTCAGTTTGAGGTTTTATCCAGGGTTAGCTGTAAGGAGAGGGTTAAGGTTCTCATGATGGTTAGGCTTAGGATATGGGATAAGGTAAGGTTAGGGTTAGCGTTACACTTTGGGCTAGATTTAGGCCTAGGATTAGGGCTAGGTTTTGTGTTAGGTTTAGAGCTAGTTTTAGTGCTATGGTAAAATAAGGGTTATGTTTACGGTAATGGCTAGGTCTAATGTTAGGTGTAAATTTCGGTTAGGGTCAGTTTTATAGCTAGGGTTAGTGTTAGTGTCAGGGTCTGTGTTTGGATTAGGGTTAGGGTTAGGTCTAGAGCCAGAATTAGGATTGGTTAAGTCTAGAGGTAAAATTAGTGTTTGGCTTAGGTTAAGGTCTATCATTAGAGCTAGGGCTAGGTTTTTGTTTAGGTCTTAGCTAAAGATATGTCTAGATTTAGGATTAGGTTTAATCTAGGGCTAGTTTTAGGGTTAGGTT
Source organism: Marmota monax (assembly GCF_021218885.2). Lineage (NCBI taxonomy): Eukaryota > Metazoa > Chordata > Mammalia > Rodentia > Sciuridae > Marmota > Marmota monax. The sequence goes on along the minus strand of NW_026692300.1, from coordinate 85,499 downwards.
TAGATATAGGGTTATGGGTAGGGCTAGTTAGGGTTTGGTTTAGGTTCAGGGTCAGAATAAGGGTCAGGGTGAGGGTTAGAATTTGGAGTATGGTTATAACAGGAAAGAGGGCTAGGGTTAGGACTAGTAATAGGATTAGGGTTTGGGTTAGACTAAGGATTAATTTTAGGACTAGGGTTAGCACTAGTGTTGGGATTTGGCTAGGGTAAAGATAAGGTTAGAGCTAGGTTAGAGCCATGGTTCGGGTTAGGTTTAGGGCTAGTGTTAGGGTTAGGGTTAGGGTGAAAGCTAGGGTTAGGTATCAGATTTGGGCTAGGTTTTGGTTAGCATTAGTTTTAAGATTATGGCTAGTGTAGGATATAGGTTTATGATTAGAACTAGTTTTAGAATTAGGGTTAGGACTAGGTCGAGTGTTAGAGTAAGTTTTAGGTTAAGGGTGATGTTTAGTGGTAGGGTTAGTGTTAATGTCAGAGACAGGTTCAGAAGTAGTTTTAGAGTTAAGATTAGGACTCGAATTAGTTCTAGGCTTAGGGCTAGAGGTAAGATTAGGGTTTGGTTTAGATTAAAGTTTAGGGTTAGTGTTATGGTTCAATTATGTTTTAGGTCTAAGCCTATGGTTAGGGCTTGTTTAGGATTAGCGTTAGGGTTAGGGTTAGTGTTTGGGTTAGGATTAGGTGTAGAATTAGGGTTAGATATAGTGTTAGGTTTAGTTCTAGGGTTAGGGCAAGGTTTAAGGTTAGGGCTAGTGTTAATCTAGACTATGGCTAGGAATAAGGTTATTGTAAGTGATAGGGTTAGAACTAGGGTTTTGATTAAGGCTAGTTTTAGGATTAGGTTAAGTCTAGATGTAGTGTTATTAATGTTATTAATGTTAGGGTGATTTTTAAAACTAGGATTAGTGTTACGGTCAGTGTCAGAGTCAGGGTTAGTTTTAGACTTAATTTTAGGGCTAGTTGTAGGGTTAGCATTTGATTTAGGTTAAGGGTTAGGATTAGGGCTATGACTTGGTTTTGCTTTATGGCTAGTGCTATGAATAGGGCCAGTTTTACAATTAGCATTATGATTATGGGTAGTGTTAGGATTTGGTTTAGGCTTATTGTTACAGTTAAATTTAGAGTTAGGTTTAGATTTAGACTTAGGCTTAGATCTAGGTTTAGGATTAAGGCTAAGGATAGAACTAGGACTAGGGCTAGGGCAAGAGTTAGAGTTAGTCTTACAGCTAGGTTTAGGGTTAGGATAGGTTTAATAAAGGCTAGGATTAGCATTAGGCTTTGGGTTAGGCCTAGGTTTAGGGCAAGGGTTAGAGTTAAGTTCTGTGTTAGGGTTAGGGCTAAGGTTAGGGCAATGTTTAATGTAAGAACTAGGGTTACCATTAGGGTTAGTTTTAGTGTTAGGGTATGGGTTAGGTTTAGTGTTAGGGTTAGGTTTAAGGTTAGGGTGATATTTATATCTAGGTTTTATGTTAGGATAGGAGTCAGGGTCAGGTGGAGGGTTAGGGTTAGAGTTAGGACTTGAATTAGGGCTAGGGTTACTTTTAGGGTTCAGTTTAAGGTGAGGGCGGTGTTTAGAGCTAGGGTAAGTGTTAGGATATGAGTCAAGGTCAGGGTTGGTTTTAAGGTTAGGGTTAGGGCTCAAATTAGGGCTAGTGTTAGGTCTAGTTGTAGTGTTAGGGTTTGGTTTAAGTTATGATTTAGGTTTAGGGCTAACACTCGGTTTTGTTTTAGTCCTATGGTTGGGATTAAGGCTAATGTTAGTGTTAGGCTTAGGCTTAGTGATTGGGTTAGGGTTAAATTTGGATATAGGTTTAGATCTAGGGCTAGCGATACAACTAAGGATAGGGCAAGCATTATGGCTAGGTTTAGGGTTATGGTAAGGGATAGGGTTAAAACTAGGGATAGGGCTAGGGCGAGAGTTAGTCTTAGGGCTAGGGTTAGGGTTAGAGATAGGGCTCAATTAGGGCTAGGATTAGGGCTAGGTTTAGTGTTTAGTTTAAGACTAGGGTTAGGGTTAGCTTTAGGGTTTAGAGTTAGAGTTTAGAGTTTAGGTTTAGAGTTAGGGCAAAGTTTGGGGTAAGGGATGGCTTTTTAGTTATGTTTAGAGGTAGGGTGAGGGTTATAATTAGGATTAGGACTATGATTAGGGTTAGGGTTATGATAAAGGCTAGGTTTAGGGCTATGATGAGGGCTCAGGTACTTTTTTTAAGGGTTAGGGCTAGGATTAGTGCTAGGGCTAATTTCAGGTCCAGAATTATGGTTAAAGATAGTATTAGGGTTAGGATTATGAGTATGACTATGTAAGGGTTAGGTTTAGGGTTAGTGTCAGGTTTAGAGCTAGGGGTATTATTAGGGTCAAGTTGTGGGTTAGGGTTTGGGATAGGTTAAGGTTTAAAGTTAGGGCTCGAATTAGCATTAGGGTTAGGGTTAGGGTTATGGTAATGGATAGAGTTAGAAATCAGTTCAGGGCTAGGGTCATGGTTATTATTAGGGCTAGGTTTTGGGTTAAGTTAGTGCTAGGGTTAGGGTTACAGCTAATATAAGTACAGGGGTCATGATTATGGCTAATTTTAGTGTTTTAGGGCTAGGTTTAGTGTTAGGTTTATGGCTAGGATTAGGGTGATATTTAGACCTCGGTTTATTGTTATGGTCAGAGTAAGGGTCAGGGTTAGTTTTAGGGTTTGGCTTAAAACTCGAATTAAGGCAGGGGTTAGGGCTAGGTGTAGGGTTAGGGTTTGGTCTAGGTTAAGGGTTAGGGTTAGAGCTTTGGCTCGGTTTAGTTTTAGGGCTAGGGTTAGGGTTAGGGCAAATTTTAGGATTAGTGTTAGGGTTAGGGTTAGTCTTAGAATTAGGCTTAGGCTTCGGTTTAGGGTTAAATTAAGAGTTAGGATTTTATCTAAGGTTATTGCTAGGGCTAAGTATAGGGCAAGGGTTAGGACTAGGATTTGGCATAGGGTTAGGTTTATGAGAAGGGAGAGGATTAGAATGAGTGATAGGGCCATTGTGAGAGTTAGAGTTATTCTTAGGGCTAGGGTTAGGGTTAGGGTTAGGGATAGGGCTAAATTACGGCTAGGGTTAGAGTTAGGGCTAGGGTTAGAGCTAGTTTTAGAATTAGCATCAGGATTTGGGCTAGTTTTAGGCTTCAGCATCGAGTTAGGGTTAGATTTAAAGTTAGTTTTCAATCTAGTGTTAAAGCTAAGGCTAAGGATAGGGCAATTGTGACAACAAGGGTTAGGGTTAGAGTTAGGGTTACGTTTAGGGTAAGGGTTGTGGTTTTGACTAGGTTTAGGGCTAGGGCAAGGGTTAGTATTAGGGTTATGGCTAGAGTTAGGGTTAGGGTTATGATTAAGGCTATGTTTATGCTAGGATAAGGTTTAGGGTTTGTGTTAGTGTTAGGGATAGTATTAGGGCTAGGGCTAATGTCAGTTCTAGGGTTATAGTTAGGGCTAGATTTAGTGTTAGGTTTATGGCTTGGTCCAGTGTAAGGATTAGGTTTAGGGTGAGATTCAGGTTTATATCAAGGGTTATATTTAGGTTCAGGGTCAGGTTTATGGTTTGGGTTATGTTAGGGTTTCAGTTTAAGATAATGACAGGGTTAGTTTTAGGGTTTAGGTTTGGTTTACTGTAATGAATATGGTTAGGGTTAGGCCTAGGGTTAGCTTAAGGTTAGGGTTACTGATAGGGTAATGGATAGGTTTAGACCAAAAGTTAGGGATATGGTTATGTATAGGATTAGGGCTAGTTTTGGGTTAGGTTTAGGTTTAAATTTAGGGTTAAAGCTAGGTTTAGGACTCGGATTAAGGCTAGGTTTTGGGTTAAGGTAGGGCTAGGGTTAAGGCTACGGATAATGTATGAAGTAGGGTTATGATTAGCGCTAGTTATAGGTTTAGGGTTAGGGCTAGTACTAGTGTTAGGTTGAGGTTTACGGTGATGATGATGTTTAGAGCCAGGGTTAATGTTAGGGTCACAGTCAGGGTCAGGGTTAGTTTTCGGGTTAGGGTTAGGACTAGAATTAGGGATATGGTTAGGACTAGGTGTAGGGTTTGTGTTTGATTTAGGTTAAGGGTTAGGGTTATGGCTATGAATTGGTTTGTTTTAGGGCTAGAGCTAGGGTTAGAGCTAGTTTTAGGATTAGCTTTAGTGTTAGGCCTAGTGTTAGGTTTAGGTTTAGGCGTAGGGTTCGGGTTAGATTTAGAGTTAGGGTTAGATCTAGGATTATGACCAGGGCTATGAATAGGGCTAGGGTTACACCACGGGTTAGGGCTAGGATTAGGGTTCTAGTAAGGGATAGCATTAGAACTAGGGTTAGGTTTAGGGTGAGAATTAGAGTTAGTCTTTGGGCTAGAGTTAGTTTTAGGGTTAGGGATAGGGCTAAATTAGGGCTAAGATTAGGGCTAGAGTTAGTGTTAGGGTTAAGCCTAGTGTGTGGGTTAGGGATAAAATTAAGGCTATGTTCAGGGCTAGATAAGGGTTAGGGTTTGTGTTAGGGTTAGGGCTAGGATTAAGGCTAGGCTTAATATCAGATCTAGGGTTAAGGTTAGGAATAGTATTAGGGTTAGGTTTATGGCTAGGTCTAGTGTAAGGTTTAGGTAGGGTAAGAGTCAGGTTTATAGCTAGGGGAATTATTAGGGTCACGCTCAGTTTTAGGGTTTGGTTTAGGTTTGAGGTTAGGTTAGGGCTCGAATTAGCATTAGGGTTAGGGTTACCGTAATGATTGGGTTAGGTTTAGGGTTCAGGGTAGCTTTAAGGTAATTGATAGGTTTGGGGAAAGTGTAGGGTTAGGGTTAAGCCTAGGATTAGCATTATGGTAAGGGTTATTTTTAGGGTAATGGATACAGTTAGAGTTAAGTTTAGGGCTAGGGTTATGGTTAGGATTAGATTTGTGTTAGGGTTAAGGTGAGGGTTAGAACTAGGATTAGGTTTAGGATTATGTTTAGCAAAAGGGTTAGGTTCTGAGGTATGATTACGGCTAGGCTGAGAGTTAAGTTCAGAGTTAGGTCTAGGGATAGGAGTATGGTAAATTTTGGGTTAGGGTTGGTGTTAAGGTTAAACCTAGGTTTAGTGTTAGGGTCAGAATAAGGGTCAGGGTTACGGTTAGGGTTTGGGATAGTGTTAGAGTTAAAATAAAGGCTAGGGTTAGGACTATTAATCGGGTTAGTGTTTTGGTTAGTCTGAGAACTATGGATAGGTCTAGGGTTACTCTTAGGTTTAGGATTTCGCTTAGGTTAAAGGATTGATTTAGATCTTGGGTTAGGGCTATGGTTAGGGTTAGAGTTAGAGTTAAAGCTAGGTTTAGGGCTCAGTTTAGGGCTAGTTTTGTGTTAGGTTTAGGGCTAGGATTAGGGCAATGGCTAATGTAAGAACTAGGGTTACCATTAGAGTTAGTTTTAGGGTTAGGGTTAGGGGTAGTTTGAGTGCTAGGTTTAGGTTTAAGGTTAGGTTGATATTTTTGGCTACGGTTCTTGTTAGGATAGGAGTCAGGGTCAGGGTTAGTTTTAGGTTTAGCGTTAAGAGTCGAATTAGGGCTATTGTTAATGTTAGTGTTCGGTTTGAGTTTAGGGCAGTGTTTAGAACTATGGTGAGTGGGTCAGGATTAGTTTTAAAGTGAGGCTTAGGACTCGAATTAGGGCTAGGTTTAGGTCTAGGTGAAGTGTTAGTGTTTGGTTTAAGTTAAGGTTTAGGGTTAGGGCTATTGCTCGGTTTTGGTTTACTGCTAGGATTAGGTTTAGGGCTAATTTTATGATTATCCTTAGAGTTAGGGTTAGTTTTAGTGTTAGGCTTAGGCTTAGGTTTAACGTTAGATTTAGTTAGGGTTAGGGCTAGGACTAACTTGAGGGCAAGTGTTAGGGCTAGTGTTAGGTTTACGGTAGCAGATAGGGATAGAACTAGGGACAGGGCTAGGGCTACTGCAAGATTTAGAGTTAGTCTTAGGGCTAGGGTTAGGATAGGGTTATAGATAGAGCTAAATTAGGGCTAGGATTAGGGCTAGGTTCTGTGTTTAAGCCTAGGCTTAGGGTTAGGGTTAGGTTTAAATTTAGGGTAAGGGATGATGTTATAGGTAGATTTAGAGGTAGGGTGATGGTTAGAATTAGGGTTAGGTGGAGGGCTAGAATTAGGGTTATGATTAAGGAGTTTTAGGGCTAGGATGAGGGCTAGGTGTGTTTTTAGAATTAGGGCTAGGATTAGGGCTAGGGCTAATTTTAGGTCCAGAATTTGGTTAAAGATAGGTTTAGGATTAGGTTTATGGCTACATCTAGGCTAAGGGTTAAGTGTTGGGTTACAGTCAAGTTTCAAGCTAGGGGTATTATTAGGGTCAAGGTCTGGGTTAGGGTTTGGGATAGGTTAAGGTTTCAAGTTTGGGCTTGAATGAATTTTAGGATTAGGATTAGGGTAATGGTAGGGTTAGATTTAGGATTCATGTTAGGTTTAGGGTAATGAAATGGTTAGAATTCAGGATAGGGTTAGGTTTTTGTCTAGGGTTAACATTATGGTTAGGGTTAGGGTTATATTAATGGATAGAGTTAGAGATCAGTTTAAGGCTAAAATTATGGTTCCAATTAGGGCTAGTGTTAGGGTTAGGTTAGGTTTAAAGTTAGGGTTAGAACTAGGTTTTGGGTTATGTTAGGGCGAGGGTTAGGGTTACAGCTAATGTAAGTACTAGGTTTACAATTAGGGCTAGTTTTAGGGTTTTAGTGCTAGGTTTAGTGTTAGGGTTAATTTAGGGTTCGGGTGATGTTTAGAGCTAGAATTGTAGAGTCAGTGACAGGTTCAGGGTTAGTTTTCAGGTTTGGCTTCCAACTCGAATTAGAGCTAGGGTTAGGTCTAGTTGTAAGGTTAGAGTTTGGTTTATGTTAATGGTTAGGTTTAGAGCTCTGGCTTGGTTTTGTTTTAGGGCTAGGTCTAGGGTTAGGGCTCATTTTAGGATTAGTGTTATGGTTTGGGCTAGTGTTAGGGTTAGGCTTAGGCATCGGTTTAGGGCTAGATTTAGAGTTATGTTTTGCCTAAGGTTAGTGCTAAGGATAAGGATAGGGCAAGGGTTAGCACTAGGGTAAGGGCTAGGATTAGGGTTATGGTAAGGGACAATAATATAACGAATGATAGGGCTAGTGTAAGAGTTAGAGTTAGTCTTAGGGCTAGGGTTAGGTTTAGGTTTAAGGATAGGGCTAAATTATGGCTAGGGTTATGTTAGGGCTAGGGTTACAGCTAGTTTTAGGAATAGGCTTAGACATCGAGTTATGGTTAGATTTAGAGTTAGGTATTGATCTAGGGTTAGTGCTAGGGCTAAAACTAAGGCAAGGGTTACCATTAGGGTTAGGGTTAGAGTTCGGGTTCAGTTTAGGGTAAGGATGTGGTTATAGCTAGGTTTAGGGCAAGAGCGAAGGCTACTATTAGGGTTAGAACTAGGGTTAGCGTTAGGGTTATGATTAAGGCTATCTTTAGGGCTACGATGAGGACTAGGATTTGTTTTAAGGTTAGGGATAGTATTAGGTTTATTGCTAATGTCAGGTCTAGAGTTACAGTTAGGGATATATTTAGTGTTAGATTTATGGCTTGGTCCAGTGTAAGGGTTAGGTTTTTGGTTAGGGTCAGGTTTAGATCTAGGGTTATTTTTAGAATCAGGGTCAGGATTAGGGTTTGGGTTAAGGGTGCAGGGCTCAAATTAGTGTTAGATTTAGGATTAGGGCAATGACAGGATTAGGTTTAGGGTTTAGTTTTGGTTTAGTGTAATGTATAGGGTTAGGGTTAGGCCTAGGGTTATCAGAAGGATTAGGGTTATCATTAAGGTAATGGATAGGGTTAGGCCTAAGTTTAGGGCTAGGGTTATGATAGGATTAGGGCTAGTGTTTGGGTTAGTGTTAGGTTTAAGTATAGGGTTAAAGCTAGGTTTAGGACTCAGATTAAGGCTAGGTTTTGGGTTAGTTTAGGGCTAGGGTTAAGGCTACCGCTAATGTATGATGTAGGTTTATGATTACAGCTAGTTATAGGGTTAGAGTTAGGGTCTAGATCTAATGTTAAGGTTAGGTTTACAGTGATAATGATGTTTAGAGCCAGGGTTAGTGTTAGGGTCAGAATCAGGGTCAGGGTTAGTTCGGGGTTAGGATTAGACTATAATTAGGGATAGGGTTAGGGCAAGGTGTAGGGTTAGGGTTTGGTTTAGGTTAAGGGTTAAGGTTAGGCCTATGACTCGGTTTTGTTTTAGGGCTAGTGATTGGGTTAGGGCTAGTTTTAAGATTAGTCTTATGGTTAGGGCTAGTGTAGTTGTGAGATTTGGCCTAGGTTAAGGATTAGGGATAAGAGTAGAGTTATGGTTAGATTTAGTCTTAGGGTTATGGTTAAATTTAGAGTTAGTTTTTGATCTAGATTTTGATATAGAGCTAAATATAGGGCTAGGGTAGTCCTACATTTAGGGCTAGGTGTATGATGATGCTAAGGAATTGGGTTAGAACTAGGTATAGGGCTAGTGTGAGTGTTAGAGTTAGTCTTAGGACTAGGATTAGGGTTAAAGATAGGGCTAAATTAGGGCTTGGATTAGGGCTAGGGTTAGTGTTAGGGTTAGGGAAAGATTTAGGTTTAGGGTTAGGGATGGGTATACAGCTACTTTTAGGACTAGGGTGAGAATTAGAATTAAGGTTAATGTTAACATTAGGGTTAGGGTTATGATTAAGGCGAGGTTCATGGCTAGGATGTGGGCTAAGTTTTGTATTAGGGTTAGGGCTAGGATTAATGCCAGGTCTAATGCCAGGTCTAGAGTACAGTAATGGATAGTTTCAGCATTAGGTTTATGGCTAGGTCTATTGTAAAATTTAGGTTTCTTGTTAGGGTCAGGTTTAGAGCTATGGGTATTATTAGAGTCAGAGTCAAGTTTAGGGTTTGTGTTAGGTTAAGGTTTAGGTTTAGGGCTCAAATTAGTCTTATGTTTAGGAATTGGGTAATGACACAGTTAGGTTTAGGGTTCAGGTTAGGTATAGGTTAATGGAGAGGGTTAAGGCTAGTACTATGATTAGGGTTCTGCCTAGGGTTAGCATAAGGATTATAGCTATCTTAGGATAATGAATAGGGTTAGAGCTAGGGTTAGGGCTAGGTTTATGGTTAGGATTTGGTCTAGGGTTAGGCTTAGGGTTATGGTTAGGGCTAGGGTTATTGTTAGGATTATTTTTAGGGTTAACACTAAGGTGGGGCTTGGATTAGGGCTAGGTTTTGTGATAGGTTAGGGCAATGGCTAATGTAAAAGCTAGAGTAATGATTAAGACTAGTTTTATGGTTAATGCTAGTATGGTAATGATTAAGACTAGTTTTAGTGTTAGATTTAGTGTTAAAGTTAAGTTTAGAGCTAGGGTTAGTGTTAGTGTCACTGACAGTGCTCGGGTAGGGTAATGGTTAGGATTAAAGCCAGAATTAGAACCAGGGTTAGGTCTAGATGTAGGGTTAGAGTTTGGGTTAAGTTAAGGGTTATTGTTAAGGCTAGGTCTAGTTTGTCTTTAAGACTAAAGCTATAGTTATGGCTAGATTTAGGATTAGGTTTAGGTCTAGGGCTAGTGTTAGGGTTAGGTTTAGATATAAGTTTACCAGTAGGGCTAGTGTTAGGATTCGGTTTAGGGTTAGGTTTAGATTTAGACCTAAGATTAGTGTTAGGGTCAGAATAATGGTCAGGGATAGGGTTAGGGTTTGGGATTTGGTTAGATCTAGAATGAAGGCTAGGGTTAGGACTAGTTATAGAGTTAGGCTTTGGTTAGGCTATGGATTAGTGCTAAGAATATGGTGAGCATTAGGGTGAGGTTTGGCTTAGGGTAAGAAATAGAGTTAAAACTAGGGTTAGGACTAGAGTTAGGGATAGATTTAGGGTTAAAGCTTGTGTTAAGCCTTGGATTAGGGCTAGTTTTGTATTAGGGATAGGGCTAGTGTTATGGTTACAGCTATTGTAAGAACTAGGGTTACTATTAGGGTTAGTTTTAGGGTTAGGTTTAGGGCTAGGTCTAGTGTTAGGGTTAGGTTTAAGTTAGGGTGATGTTTAGAGCTAGGTTTAGTGTTTGGATGTGAGTCAGGGTCATGGTTATGTTTAGGGTTAGGATTAGGTGTCAAATTAGGGCTAGCGTTAGGGCTGGAGTGGTGTTAGGGTTTGTTCTAGGGTAAGGGTTAGTGTTAGGGGTATGGCTCCGTTTTGTTTTAGGGCTTGGGCTAGGGTTAGGGCTATTTTAGAATTAGCATTAGGGTTAGAACTAGTTTCAGGGTTAGGCTGAGGCATTGGGTTAGGGTTAGTTTTAGAGATAGGTTTCGATCTAGAGTTAGTACTAGGGCTAAGGATAGTGCAAGTGTTATGACTAGGATTAGAGCTTGGGTTAGGGTTACGGTAAGGGAAAGGGTTAGAAGTAGGTATAGGTCTTGTCTGAGAATTATAGTTAGTCTTAATTCTAGGGTTTGGGTTAGGTTTAGGAATAGGGCTAAATTAGGGCTAGGATAAGGGCTAGGTTTAGTGTTAGGGTTAGGGCTAGAGTTAGCGTTATGGTTAGGAATTGGGCTAGTGTTAGGGTTAGGGTAAGGGTTAGGGATTAAGCTATGGTTAGGGCTAGCGGAAGTGTTAGGTTTAGTGTTAGGTCTGGGTTAGGGTTATGATTATGGTTATGGTTAGGGTTGGGTTTAGGGCTAGGGTCTTCATTAGGGTTAGGGTTAGTTTTAGAGTAATGCATTGGATTAGATGTAAGATTAGGTTTAGGGTTAAGTTTAGGTTATGGTTAAATATAGGTTTAGGGATAGATTTAGTTTTGATTTATGGTAAGGTTTAGGGTTAAGTTTATGGCAAGGTTTAGGTTTAGGGTTAGGTTGAGGGTTAGGTTTATGATTAGTGTTAGGGATAGGGTTAGGTTTAGGGCTAGGGTTATCATTAGGGTTAGGGTTAAGGTAATGTTAGGGTTAGAACTAGTGTTAGTACTAGATTTAAGGTTAGGATTAGGGCTAAGGTTAGGTTTTTGTTTAGAAATAGGGCTTCAGTTATGTTTAGGCTAAGGGTTAGGCTTTGAGCTAGGGTTATGTGTAAGGTGAGGGTTAGGGTTAGGGCTACATTTAGGATCATGGTTATGCTTAGGGTAGGTTTAGGCCTCAGATTAGGGCTAGGTTTTGTGTTAGGTTTAGGCCCAGGGTTAAGCCTATGTGTAATGAAAGATCTAGGGTTCTGGTTAGAGCTAATTTTAGGGTTAGAGTTATGGCTATGTCTAGTGTTAGGTTAAGGTTTTCAGTTAGGTCAGGTTTAGAGCTAGGTTTAGTGTTAGTCTTAGGGTCAGTGTTCAGGTTCGAGTTAGGTTTAAGCTGAAAGCCAGAATTAGGACTAGAGTTAGGTCTAAGGATACGGTTAGTATTTGCTTTAGGTTAAGGATTATGTTAGGGCTAGGGCTCAGGGTTTTTTTTTTTTTAGGTCTAGGTCTAGAGTTATGGCTATATTCAGGATTAGGTTTAGGTCTAGGGCTAGAGTTATGGTTAGGTTTAGGTATAAGTTTACTGGTAGGGCTAGTTTTAGGGTTTGGTTTAGGGTGAGGGTCAGATTTAGACTGAGGGTTTGTGTTAGGGTAAGGATTTGAGTTAGGGTTAGAGCTACAATGAGGGCTAGGGTTAGGACTAGTAATAGGATTAGGGTTTGGATTAGGCTATAGATTAGGATTAAGACTAAGGTTAGCATTATGGATAGGGTTTGGCTTAGGGTAAGTGATAGAGTTAGAGCTAGGGATAGGGCTATGTTTAGGGTTAGGGTTAGGGCTAAGGCTAGGTTTAGGTTTAGGTTTAGGTTTACTTCTTGGGTTAGGGCTCAGATTAGGGCCAGTTTTTCTGTTAGCTTGAGGGCTAGGGTTAGGGCTATGGCTAATATAAGAACTAAGGTTATGATTAGAGTTAGTATTTGGTCTAGATCTAGTGTTAGCGCTATCTTTAGGATTAGTGTGATATTTAGAACTAATGTTAGTGTTAGAATGTAAGTCAGGGTCAGGGTTAATTTTAGGACTAGGACATGAATTAGAGCTAGAAGCTTATGGCTAGGTTTAGGGTTAGGTTTTGGTTTAGGTTAACATTTAGGGTTAGGACAATGTCTCGGTTTTGTTTAAGGGATAAGGCTAAGTTTACGGCTGGTTTTAGGATTAGCAATAGTGTTAGGTCTAGTGGTAGGTTGAGGATTAGACTTAGGGTTAGAGTCAAATGTAGAGTTATGGTTAGATCTAGAGTAGGGTCTAGGGCTAGGGTTAGAGCTAAGTTTAGGGAGTGTGTTATGTTTATTGTAATGGATAGGGTTAGAACTAGAAATAGGGCTGGGGGAGAGTTAGAGTTAGTCTTAGGCCAAGGTTAGGGGTAGAGTTATGTTTAGGGCTAAATTAGGGCTAGGATTAGTGTTAGGGTTAGTGTTAGGGTTATGCCTATGGTTAGGGCTAGAGATATGGATAGTGTTAGGGTTAGGTTTAGTGATAGGGTTAGGGGTAATGATGGGGTTATACCTAAGTTCAGGTCTAGGGTGAGAGTTAAAATTAGAGATAGGGCTAGAGTTAGGGTTTGGCATAGCATTAAGGCTAGGTATAGGCCTAGGGTGAGGACTAGTGTTTGTGTTAGGGTTAGGGCTAGGATTAGGACTGGTGCTAATGTCAGGTATGTCAGGGCTAGGGGTTATGGTTAGTTTTAGGGTTAGGCTATGGCTAGCTCTAGTGTAAGGGTTAAGATTAGGTTAAGGGTCAGGTTTAAAGCTAGGTGTATTATTAGGGTCAGGGTACGAGTAGGGTTTGGTTTAGGTTAAGATTTAGGGTTAAGCTTTGAATTAGCTTTAGCAATAGGTTTAGGGTCTGGGTTAGGGTAATTGATAGGGTTAGGTTAAGGGTTCTGGTTAGGTTTAGAGTAAGGAATAGGGTTAGTGTTAGCAATAGTGTTACCGTTAGGCCTAGGGTTAGCATTTGGGTTAGGCTTATCTTTAGGGTAATGGATAGGGTTAGAGGTAAGGTTAGGGCTAGGGATGAGGTTAGAATTAGTAATAGGGTTAGGTTTAGGCCTAGGGTGAGAGTCTGGGTTAGTTTTGGGGTAAGTGTTAGTGTTTGAGCTAGGATCAGGGCTAGCATGAGGGTTAGGGTTAGAGTGAGGGCTAATGTTAGGGTTCGCATTAGGGTTATGTTTAGATTGAACTTAGAGTTTGAGTTAGAATTAGGGTTACAGCGAGGGTTAGGTTTAGGGTTAGGTCTAGGCTTATGGTTAGGGTTACAATAGAGTTAGTCTTTACTTTAGGATTATGGCTAGGATAAGGGCAATGGTTTGTGTGATGTTTATGGGTATCATTAGGGGTATGGGTAATGTAAGAGCTAAAGATATGGTTATGGCTAGTTTTAGGGTTAGCGTTATGGATAAGTCCAGTGTTCTACTTAGGTTTTGGGTTAGGATAAGATTTAGAGCTAGGGTTTGTTTTAGGGTAACTGTCATTGTAGGGTTAGGTTTAGGTTTAGGGTGAGGGCCAGATTTATGGCTAGCGTTGGGTCTAGGGATAGAGTTAGTCTTTACGTTAGGTTAACGGTTATTGTTAGGGCTAGGGATAGGTTTTTATTTAGGGCTAAGGCTACATTTATGACTCTATTTAGGATTAGGTTTGGTCTAGTGCTAGTGTTACTGTTAGCTTTAAGTATAGGTTTACCGGTAAAGGTAGTGTTAGTTTTCAGTTTAGGGTTAGGGTCAGGTTTAGATCTAGGGTTAGTGTTAGGATCAGAATAAGGGTCATGTTTAGGATTAGCGTTAAAGCTAGGGTTAGGGTTAGCATTAGGCTTAGTGTAAGGTATGATGTTACAGCTATGTTTAGTGCTAGGATAAGGGATAAATTTAGGGTTAGGGCTAGAATTAAAATTAGGGTTAGGATTAAATCTAGGCTTAGAACTAGGATTAGAGATAGGGATATGGCTAATGTTAGGTCTAGGTTTAAGGTTAGGGATAGGGCCATGGTTCAGTTTTGTTTTAGAACTAGGCCTAGGGTTAGGGCTAGTTTTATGATTAGCAATAGTGTTAGGGCTAGTGGTAGGGTCAAGTTTAGGCTTAGATTTATTGTTATGGTTATATCTAGGTTTAGGGCTATGGCTAGCATTAGGGATAAGGTTAGGACTAGTGTTAGGGTTAGGGTTAGGGTTAGGGTTAGAACTAGAAATAGGGCTAGGTCAAGAGTTTGACTTAGTATTTGGGCTAGGGTTAGGGGTAGGTTTAGGGTTAGGGCTAAATTAGGGCTAGGATTAGCGCTCGGGTTAGTGTTAGGTTTAGGGTTAGTGTTAGTGTTACGGTTAGGATTGGATTTAGGGGAAGGGATAGGGTTATAGGTAGATTTAGGGCTATGGCGAGGGTTAGAAATAGGGTTAGGGATTAGGTTACGGTATGGGTTAGAATTAAGGCTAGGTTTAGTGTTAAGCTGAGGGTTTGTTTTAGGGATAGGGCTTGGATTAGGGCTAGGGTTAATGTCAGGTCTATGTTTATGGATAGTATTAGTTTTAGTGTTAGGTTATAGCTATGTCTATTATAAGGATTACGTTTAGGGTAGGGGTCAGGTTTAGAACTAGGTGATTATTAGGGTCAGGGTCCAGATAGAGTTTGGTTTAGGTTAAGATTTAGGGTTAATGCTTGAATTAGCAGTGGGTTAGGGTTAGGGTTATGGTAATTGAAAGAATTAGTTTTATGGTTCTGGTTAGGTTTAGAGTAATGAATAGGGTTAGCGTTAGTGATAGGGTTATCATTAGGCCAAGGGATAGCATTTGGGTTAGGCTTATCTTTAGGGTAATGGATATGTTTAGAGCTAAGTTTAGGGCTAGGGTTAAGGTTAGGATTAGGGTTAGGGTTAGGGTTAGGCCTAGGGTTAATGTTAGGGTTAGGTTTAGGGTAAATGTAGGCATTTGAGCTAGGGTTAGGGCTAGGGCAAGGGTTAGGGTTTGAGTCAGGACTAGGGTTAGGTTTATGGTTAGGGTTATGTATAGACTGAGGATTAGAGTTTGAGCTAGGGTTAGGGCTAGGGCAAGGGTTAGCATAAGGGTTAGGTCTAAGGTTATGGTTAGGGTTATGATTAGGGTTAGGTTTAGAGCTAGGATAAGGGCTAGGTTTGTGTGATGTTTAGGCCTAACATTAGGGCTATGGGTAATGTAAGAGCTAGGGATATTGTTATGGCTAGTGTTAGGGTCAGAGTTATGGATAAATCTAGTGTTAGGGTTAGGTTTTGGTTTAGGATAAGTTTTAGAGCTAGGGTTTCTATTAGGGTAAGTGTCATTGTTGGGTTAGGTTTAGTTTTATGCTTAGGGCACAATTAGGACTAGCATTTGGTCTAGTGATAAGTTTAGTCTTTAAGTTAGGTTAAGGGTTATTGTTAGGGCTAGTGCTAGGGTTGTTTTAGGGCTAAGGCTAGATTTATGACTATATTTAGGATTAGGTTTGTTCTAGTGCTAGTGTTACTGTTAGGTTTAAGTATAGGTTTACCGGTAAGGGTAGTGTTAGTTTTCGGTTTAGGGTTAGTTTCAGGTTTAGATCTAGGGTTAGTGTTAGGATCAGAATAAGGGTCAGGGTTAGGATTAGAGTTAAAGCTAGAATGAGGGCTAGGTTTAGGACTAGTAATAGAGTTAGGGTTTGGGGTAGGCTAAGAATTAAGGTTAGGACTAGAATAGCATTAGGGAGAGGGTTTGGCTTAGGGTAAGGGATAGGGTTAGAGGTACAGTTAGGGAAAGGTTTAGAGTCAGGGCTCGGATTAGGCTAGGATTTGTGTTAGCATTAGGGCTACAGCTAATGAAAGAACTAGTTTTCTGATTAGGGCTAGTTCTAGGGTTAGCATTAGGGCAATGTTTAGAGTTAGGGGTACTGTTAGGGTCTGACTCAGGGTCAGGATTATTTCTATGGTTAGGGTTATGACTCAAATTAGGGCTAAGTTTAGGGATAGGTTTAAGGTTAGTGTTTGGTTTAGTTTAAGGGGTAGGGTTAGGATTATGGCTTGGTTTTGTTTTAGGGCTATAGTAGGGTTAGAGCTAGTTTTCCAATTAGCATTAGGTTTACGGCTAGTGTTAGGGTGAGGTTTGGGTTTAAGATTAGGTTTACAACCAGGCTTAGGGCTACATTGATGTTTAGAGTTAGGATTGGGGCTAGGGATAGGGCTAGGGTTTATGTTTTAAAATAAGGATAGGTCTAGGGCGAGAGTGAGAGTTACTCTTAGGGCTAGGGGTAGGATTAGGTTTAGGATTAGGGTTAATTTAGGGCTAGGATTAGCCCTAAGGTTAGTGTTAGGTTTTGGCCTAGAGTTAGGGCTAGGGTTAGGGTTAGCGTTACAGTTAGGGTAAGGTATGATGCTACAGCTACATTTTGGGCTAGGGCATGGGATAAAATTAGGGTTAGGGTTCCGGTTAAGGTTAGGATTAGGATTAAGGCTAGGCTTAGGGCTAGGATTAGGGGGATGGTTTGTGCTAGGGTTAGGGCTAGGATTAGTTCTATGGCTAATGTCAGTTCTAGGGTTATGGTTAGGGATAGTTTTAGGTTTAGGTTTATGGCCAGGTCTATTGTAAGTGTTACCTTGAGGGTTAGGGTCAGGTTTACTGCTAGGGGTATTATTAGGGTCAGAGTCAGGGTTAGGGTATGGGTTAGGTTAAGTTTTAGGTTTAGGGCTAAAATTAGCCTTAGGGTTAGGGTAATGGATATGGTTAGGTTTCAGGTTCAGGTTAGGTTTAGATTAATGGACAGGGTTAGGTTAAGGCATAGGGTTAGAGGTAGGCCTAGGGACAGAATTTGGTTAAAATATGGTTCAATTAATGGATAGGATTAGAGCTACAGTTAGGATCAGGGTTAGGGTTAGGTTAGGGATATGGTTAGGGTTAGGCCTAGGGTTAGAATTTGCTTAGAGTTATGGTTAGGGTAATGGATAAAATTATATCTAGGTTTAGGGCTAGTGTTATGGTTAGGAATAGGGTTATGGTTCGATTTAGGTTTGGGGTTAGGACAAGGTTAGGTTTAGGGTTAGGTTTAGGTTAAGTGTTAGGGCTAAAGATAGGGCTAGGGCTATGATTAAAACTAGGGTTAGGGCCCGGATTAGGGCTAGGTTTTGGGTTAGGTTAGGGCTAGTGTAGGACTACGGCTTATGTAAGAACTATGGTTATGATTAGGGCTAGTATAATGGTTAGCATTAGGACTGGGTCTAGTGTTTATATTAGGTTTAGGTTTAGTGGGATGATTAGAGATAGGGTTCGTGTTAGGGTCAGAGTCAGGATCAGTGTTACTTTTAGGATTAGGGATAGGACTCAAATTAGGTGAGGGTTAAGGATAGGCGTAGGGTAAGGATTTGTGTTAGGGTTAGGGTAAGAATTAGGGATAGTGCTAATGTCAGATCTAGGGTTATGTTTAGGTTAGGGTTAGGGTTGGGGCTATGGCTCAGTTTTGTTTTAGAGCTAGGGCTAGGGTTAGGGCTAGTTTGGGGATTAGCAATAGTGTTAGGGCTAGTAGTAAGGTGAGGTTTAGTCTTATATTAATTGTTAGGGTAATGGTAGGGTTAGGTTTAGGATTCAGGTTAGGTTTAGAGTAATGGATATGGTTATTGTTAGTGACAGGGTTAGTGTTAGGCCTAGGGTTAGCATTTGGTTTAGGCTTATCTTTAGGGTAATGGATAGGGTTAGAGCTAAGGTTAGGGCTAGAATTAAGGATAAGTTTATGGCTAGGGTTAGGGTTAGGCCTAGGGTTAGTGTCAGGGTTAGGTTTAGGGTAAGTATTAGGGTTTGAGCTAGGGTTAGGTCTAGGGCAAGGGTTAGGGTAAGAGTCAGGGCTAGCGTTAGGGTTAGGGTTAGTGTTATTATTAAGGAAAGGGTTAGAGTTTGAGCTAGGTTCAGGACTAGGGCAGGTTTAGGGTTAGGGTTAGGTCTAGGGTTATGGTTAGGGTTACGATCAGAGCTAGGTTAGGGCTAGGATAAGGGCTAGGTTTTATGATGTTTATGGCTAGCTTTAGGGCTATGGGTAATGTAAGAGCTCGGGTTATGGTTACGGCTAGTTTTAGGGTTAGGATTATGGATAAGTCTAGTGTTAGGGTTAGGTTTTGGGTTAGGATAAAGTTTAGAGCTAGGGATTGTGTTAGGGTAAGCGTCAGTGTTTGGGTCAGGGTTAGAGCCAAAACTAGGAATAGCATTGGGTCTAGGGATGGGGTTACTCTTTGTGTTAGGTTAAGGATTATTTTTAGGGCTAGTTCAAGGTTTTTGTTTAGGGCTACGGCTAGATTTATGAATCTATTTAGGATTAGGTTCGGTCTAGTGCTGTTATTACTGTTAGGTTTAAGTATAGGTTTACTGGTAGGAATAGAGTTAGGGTCTGGTTTAGGGTTAGTGTCAGGTTTAGATATAGGGTTAGTGTTAGGGTCAGAATAAGGGTTAGGGTTTGGTTTAGGGCTAAAGCTAGAATGAGGCCATGAATTAGGACTAGAAATAGAGTTATGGTTTCAGATAGGCTAAAGATCAGTGTTAGGACTAGGGTAGCATTAGGGTGAGGGTATGGCTTAGGGTAATGGATAGGATTAGAGGTAGAGTTAGGATTGTGGATAAGATTAGGGATAGGTTAGGGATAGGGTTAGGGTTACTGTGAGGATTAGGTTTAGGGTTAGGGTTGCGGTTTGAGTTAGTTTTAGGGTTACGGTTAAGGTTAGGGTTAGCATTAGTGTTTAAGTTAGGGTTATAGTTAGGTTTTGGATTAGTTCTAGCTTTAGGGTTATGGTTAGTGTTAGGTTTAGAGTTAGCATTAGGTAAAGGTTAGGGTTAGGGTTAGTGGTAGGGTTAAGGTTAGGGTTAGAGACAGGGCTAGGTTTAGGGTTAGGGTTAGTGTTAGTGTTAGGGTTAGGGTTAGTGTTAGGGTTAGTGTTAGGTTTAGTGTTAGGATTGGTATTAGGGTTAGGGTTTGGGTTAGGCTTAGGGATACAGTTATGTTTAGGGTAATGGTTAGGGTTAGGATGAGTATTAGCATTATAGTTAGGATTAGGGTTAGTGTTAGTGTTAGGGTTAGTGTTTGTGATAGGGTTAGGTTTAGGCTTAGGGTTCAGGTTAGGGTTAGGTTTAGTTTTAGAGTTAGGGTTACAGTTGACTTTTGGTTAGTGTTAGATTAGTGTTCAGTTAAGGTTAGGGTTGGAGTGTGGGTTCATGTTACGGTTACGGTTAGGATTAGGTTTAGAGTTCATGTTAGGGTTACATTTAAGTTTACGGTTAGGAGTAGGGTTACTGTTACAGTTAGGGTTAGGTTTAGGTTTAGGATTATTGTTTGGGTTAGTGTTAGAGTTAGGTGTAGGGTTAGTGTTAGGGTTAGGTATAGAGTAAGTGTTAGGGTTAAGGTTACGTTTATGGTGAGGTTTAATGTTAGTGTTAGGGTTATTGTTAGTGATAGGATTAGGGTTAGGTTTAGGATACCATTAGGGTTAGGGTTAAGGTTAGGGTTAGGTTTAGTGTTAGGTTTAGGGTTCTTGTTAGGGTTAGGCTTTATTGTAGGTTTAGGGTTAGAGTTAGTGTTAGGGTTAGGCTAAGGGTTAGGATAAGTGTTAGGTTTAAGTTTAGGATTAGTGTTAGTGTTAGATTTAGGTTTAGGTTTAGGGTTAATGTTAGGGTTAGGGTTAGGGTTAGGTTTAGGGATAGTGTTATGGTTAGGGTTAGGTTTCGTGTAAGGGTTAGTGTTAGTGTTAGTGTTAAAGTTAGGGGTAGGGTTAGTGTTAATGTTAGATTAGGGATCAGGTTAGGGATAGTATTAGGATTAGGGTTAATTTTAGGGTTAGTGTTAGATTTAGGGATGGGGTAGGGTTAGTGTTAGGGTTAGGTTTCGAATTAGAGTTAGGTTAGTGTTAGGTTTAGGGTTAGGGTTAGTGTTAGTCTTAGAGTAAGGGTTAGGGTTAGGTTTAGGCTTAGTGTTTGGGTTAGGAATAGGGTTAGGGATAGGGTTAGGTTTAGGATTATGGTTTGAGTTAGGGTTAGGGTAAGGGTTAGGGTTAGGATTAGGGTTAGGGTTTGTGTTAGGGTTAGGGTTAGGGTTGGATTAGGTTTAGAGTTAGGGTTAGGGTAAGTGTAGGGTTAGGGTAAGTGTAGGGTTAGTTTTAGGGTTAAGGGTAAAATTAGGGTTAGTGTTAGGGTTACTATTAGGGTTATGGTTAGGGTTAATGTTAGGTTTAGCATTAGGGTTATGGTTAGGTTTTGTTATAGGGTTAGTGTTGGGGTTAGGGTTGGGGTAAGGTTTAGTGTTAAGGTAGTGTTAGGGTTAGGGTTAGGGTTACTTAAGGGTTAGGGTTTGATTTGGTTTAGGTTTATCATTTGGATTAGGGTTTAGTTTCAGGATAGGGATTGGGTAGGGTTAGGTTTACAGTTAGGGTTAGTGTTAGGGTTAGGGTAGGGGTTAGGATTCCTGTTAGAATAAGGGTTAGGGTTAGGATTACTGTTTGGGTTAGGGTTAGAGATATGTTTAGGGTTATTGTTAGTTTTAGGGTTAGTGTTAGTGTCAGGGTTAGTGTTAGTGTTAGGGTTAGGGTTAGTGTTAGGGTTAGGGTTACAGTTAGTGTTAGGTTTGAGTTGCGGTTAGGATTAGGGTTAGTGTTAGGGTTAGGGTTAGATTTAGGTTTAGTGTTAGTGTAAGGGTTACGGTTTGGGTTCGGGTTAGGGATTGGGTTAGGGTTAAGGTTCGGGTTAGGGTTTGTGTTAGGGTAAGGGTTAGGGATAGGATTTGTGTTAGGGTTACGATTGGATTATGGCTAGAGTTAGGGATAGAGTTATTAGGATTAGGTTAATGTCAGGGTTAAGGGTAGGGTTAGGGTAAGTGTTAGGGTTAGGGTTAGGATTAGGGTTAGTGTTCCTGTTAGGGTTAAAAGTAGTTTTAGTTTTAAAGTTAGTGTTAGTGTTATGTTTAGAGTTAGGGTTACGGTTACGGTTAGTGATAGGGTAAGGGTTAGGTTTAGGTTTAGTATTAGGTAAGAGTTAAGGTTACTCTTAGGGTACGGGTTAGGGTAGGTTTAGTAGCTTAGAATTGGTGAGATCAGGTTTAGGATCGGTTATGGTTAGGCTTAGGGTTAGTTTTAGAATTAGGGTGAGGATCACGGTTAGGGATTGGGATAGGGTTAGGTTTAGGTTTAGTTTTAAAATTAGGGTGAGGATCAGGGTTAGTGATCAGGTTACGGTAAGAGTTAGTTTAAGAGTTAGGATTAGGATTAAGTTTAGGGTTAGTGTTAGGGTTAATGTTAGGGTTAGAGTTATGGATCATGTTCGGTTGAGGGTTAGGGTTAGGGTCACTGTTGGATTAGGGTTAGAGTTAGGGTTAGGGTTAGTGTTAAAGTTAGGGTTAGTGTTAGGTTTAGGGTTAGGGTTACAGTTAGGGTGAGTGATAGGGTTAGGGTTAGGTTTAGTTTTAGTATTAGGTAAGAGTTAGGGTTATTGTTAGGGTACAGATTAGGGTTAGGTTTAGGTTTAGTTTTAGAATTAGGGTGAGGATCAAGGTTAGGGATCGGGTTAGGGTTAGGGTTAGTTTAAGAGTTAGGATTAGGGTTAGGGTTAGGGTTAGTGTTAGGGTTAGTGTTACGGTTAGGGTTATGGTTTATGTTATGTTAGGGTTAGGTTTAGGGTTTGGGTTAGGTTAGGATTAGGATTAGTGATAAGTTTAGGATTAGTTATAGGTTTAGGATAAGTTATAGGTTTGGGGTTAGTGTTAGGGTTAGGATTAGGGTTAGGGTTAGTGTTACGGTTAGGGTTAGGGTTAGGGTTAGGAATAGGGTTAGGATTATTGTTAGTGATAGGGTTAGGGTTAGGGTTAGTTTAGGGTTAAAT
The DNA here is from genome assembly GCF_021218885.2 of Marmota monax. NCBI lineage: Eukaryota > Metazoa > Chordata > Mammalia > Rodentia > Sciuridae > Marmota > Marmota monax. The sequence goes on along the minus strand of NW_026692300.1, from coordinate 63,733 downwards.
ATAGGGTTAGGCTAAGGGTTAGGGTTAGGGTTAGGGTAAGGATTAGGTTTAGTTTTAGTGTTAGGGTTAGTGTTAGGATTAGGTTTAGGGTTAATTATAGGGTTAGGGTTCGTGTAAGATTTATTGTTCATTTTAGGGTTTGGGTTAGGGTGTGGGATAGGATTAGGGTTATGTTTAGGGTTAGGGTTAGTGTTAGATTTAGGTTTAGGGTTAAGGATAGTGTTAGTGTTACATTTAGAGTTAGGTTTAGGGTTAGTGTTAGGGTGAGAATTAGGGTTAGGTTTAGGGTTAAGGTTAGTGTTAGGGTTAGGGTTCGTGTTGTGATTATGGTTAGGGTTAATGTTAGTGTTAGGGTTAGGGCTAGGGTTTGGATTGGTTTAAGATTAGTGTTAGGGATAGGGTTAGGGTTAGGGTAGTGTTACAGTTAGGTTTAGGGTTAAGGTTAAGGTTAGTGTTAGGTTTTGGATTAGGGTTAGGATTAGTGTAGGGTAAGGGTTAGGGTTAGGGTTAGGTAAGGGTTAGGGTTTAGGTTAGGTTAGGGTTAGGGTTGTGGTTTGAGTTATGATTAGTTTAAAGGCTATGGTTAGGGTTAGGGTTTGTGTTAGGTTTAGGGTTAGTTTGTTGGTTTGTGTTAGGGTTACTGTTATGGTAAGTGTTAGGGATAGGTTTAGTGTTATGTTTAGGTGTAAGTTTAGGGTTAGGGTTAGTTTAGGTTTAGGACTAATATTTCGCTTAGGGTTAGAGTTAGGTTTAGGGTTTGTGTTAGGGTTAGGTTTAGAGATAGTGTTAGGGATAGGGTTAGGGTTAGGGTGAGGTATAGGGTTAGGGTTAGTGTTAGGATTAGGATTAGTGTTAGGGTTACGGTTAGGATTAGAGTTAGATTTAGAGTTATGGTTAGGGTTAGTGTTAGGTTTAGAGTTAGGATTAGTGTTAGTGTTTCGGTTATGGTTAGGTATATGTTTAGGGTTAGTGTTAGGGTTAGGGTTCGTGTTACATTTAGGGTTAGGATAAGGGTTAGGATTAGGGTTAGTGTTAGTGAAAGATTTAGGATTAGTTATAGGTTTGGGGTTATTGTTAGGGTTAGGGTTAGGGTTATGTTTACAGTTAAAGTTAGGGTTAGTGTTGGGATAGTGTTAGGTTTAGAGTTAGTGTTACAATAAGGGTTAGAGTTATTGTTAGGGGCAGTGTTAGGGTTTCAGTTAGGGTTAGAGTAAGGTTTAGGTTTAGGGTTAAAGTTGGTGTTAGGGTTTGGATTAGGGTTAGTTTTTTAGTTATGGTTAGGGTTAGTGTCAGAATTATGGTTAGGGTTAGGATTAGGAATAGTGTTAGGGTGAGTGTTAGGGGAAGGGTTAGGGTTTGTGTTAGGGTTAGCATTAGGGTTAGGATTTGTTTTAGGGTTAGTTTTAGGATTATGGTTGGATTATGGTTAGAGTTAGGGTTAGGGTTAGGGTTAGTGTCAGGTTTAAGCGTAGGGTTAGGGTTAGTGTTAGGGTTAGTGTTAGTGTTAGGGATAGGGTTAGGGTTAATGTTAAAAGTAAGTTTAGTGTTAGGTTTAGGGTTAGGGTTAGTGATAGGGTAAGGATTATGGTTAGGGTTACCATTAGGGTTAGGTTTTGGGTTAGTATTAAACATATGGTTCGGATTAGGTATGGATTATGGTGAGGGTTAGGTTAGTGTTAGGTTTATGGTTTCGGTTAGGGATTGTGTTAGTGTTACGGTAAGAATTAGAGATAGGGTTAAGGTTAGAATTAGGGTTATAGTTATGGTTAGGGTTAGGGTAGGGTTTGTGTTAGGTTTAGGGTTAGTGTTAGTGTAGGTGTTAAGATTAGGGTTAGTGTTAAGGTTATGGTTGGGGTTAGGGTTAGGATTAGTTTTTGGTTTAGCGTTAGATTTAGGATTATTTTAAGTGTTAGGGTTAAGGTTAGGGTTAGTGTTAGGTTTAGGTTAGGGTTGGGGTTACAGTTAGGTTAAGGTTAGGGTTAGTTTTAGGGTTAGGTTTAGTGTTTGTGTTGGAGTTAGGTTTAGGGTTAAGTTAGGGTTAGGTTTAGGTTTGGGTTCATATTAGGGTAGGGTTAGGGTTAGTGTTAGGTTGAGATTTATGGTTAATATTAGAGTTAGGTTTAGGGTTACAGTAAAAGTTAGGTTTAGTGATAGGGTTAGGGTTAGGGTTAGGTTTAATATTAGTGTTTGGTTTTGGGTTAGGGTTAGTTTTAGGGTTAGGTTTAGGGTTAAAATTAGTGTTAGGGTTAGGGTTAGTTTTAGGGCTAGGGTTAGAGTTTGTTTAGGGTGACGGTTAGCGTTAGGGTTAGTGTTAGAGTTTGGGTTAAGGTTAGGGTTAGTCTTAGGGTTTGGGTTAGTGTAAATTTAGAGTTAGGATTAGATTTAGGTTATGGTTATGGTTAAGTTTATGGTGTATGTTACGGTTAGTGTTATTGTTTGGATTATGGTTTGGGTTGCGGTTAGGATTAGAGATAGTGTTAGGGTTAGGGATAGTGTTAAGTTTAGTTTTAGGGTTAGTGTTAGGGTTAGGGTCAGTGATAGGTTAAGGTTTAGGTTTAGGTTTAGGGTTATAATTAGAGTTAGTGTTAGTGTTAGTGCTAGGGTTAGGGTTAGGGTGAGTGTTAGGGTTAGCGTTAGGGTTAGTGTTAGGATTAGGGTTTAGTTAGGGTTAGGGTTAGGGTTAGGGTAGGGGTTATTGTTAGGGTTGGGGTTAGGCTTAGGTTTAGGGTTCCTGTTAAGGATAGGTTCAGGTTTAGATTTAGGTTAGCATGAGCATTTGGCTTAGTGTTTCTTTTAGGTTTAGGGTTAGGGTTAGGTTTAGGTTTAGGTTTAGTGTTAGTGTTAGTGTTAGTACTATAGTTAGGGTTAGCATTAGTGTTTGGCTTAGTGTTATAATTAGTTTTAGGTTTAGAGTTAGGGTTAAAATAAGGGTTAGTGTCAGGTTTAGAGTTAGGTTTAGTTTTAATGTAGGGTTAGGAATAGGTTTACGGTTAGGGTTTGGGTTAGAGTTAGGTTTGATGTTATTGTTAGGTTTAGGGTTAGTGTTAGGATTAGGTAAGGGTTAGGGTTAGGGTTAGGGTTGGTTCATGGTTAGGATTAGGGTTGGGTTTAGGGTTAGGATTACGGTGAGTGTTAGGTTTTGGGTTACAGTTAGAGTTAGGGTTAGTGTTAGGTTTACAGTTAGGTTTCAGGTTAGGATTACGGTTAGTGTTAGTTTTTGGTTTAGGGTTAGTGTTAGGGTTAGGTTTAGGTTTAGGGTAAGTGTTAGGGTTAGGTTTAGGGTTAGAGAAAGAGTTCATTTTGGAGTTAGGGTTAGGGTTAGTGTAAGGTTTAGGGTTATGATTAGGGTTAGGGTTAGTATTAGGATTAGAGTTAGTGTTTGAGTTAGGTTTAGGGTTAGGATTATGGTTAGAGTTAGGGTTAGGATTAGGATTAGTGTTAGTGTTAGGTTAGTGTTAGGGTTAGGGTAAGTTTAGGGTTAGGGTTAGGGTTAGGAATGGTTTTACGGTTAGGGTTAGGGTTAGTGTTAGAGTTAGTGTTAGTGTTAGGGTTAGGGTTAGTGTTAGGGATAGGGTTAACGTAAGGTTAGGGTTATGGTTGGGGTTATGATTTGAGTTAGTGTTACTGTTAGGGTTAGGGTTAGAGTGAGTGTTAGGGTTAGGGTTAGGGTTAGGATTAAGGTTAGTGTTAGGTTTAGGGTTAGTGTTATGGTTAGGGTTAGTGTTATGATTAGGATTTGTGTTAGTGTTTGGTTCAGGGTTAGGTTTAAGTTAGGGTTAGTGTTAGGTTTAGGGTTAGTTTTGGAGTTAGCATTTGTTTTAGGGATAGGGTTAGATTTAGGTTTATTTAGGGTAAGAGTTATGTATATGGCTCGTGTTAGGATTAGTGTTAGTGTTAGGTTTATGTTTAGGGTTAGGCTTAGTGTAAATTTTAGGGTTAGGTTTAGGGTTAGCATTAGGGTTAGGCTTAGTGTTAGGATTAGGGTTATGGTTAGTGTTAGGACTAGGGTTAGGGTTAGTGTTAGTGTTTGATTAGGGTTAAGGTAAGGATTCGGGTTACGTTTACAGTTATGATTACATTCAGGGTTAGAGTTAGGTTGAGTGTTAGGTTTAGTTAGGGTTAAGTTTAGTGTTAGATTTAGGGTTAGTGTTATGGTTAGGGTTATGGTTATGATTAGGATTAAGGTTAGGTTTAGGTTTAGGGTTATGGTTAAGTTAGGATTAGGGGTAGGTTTTGGGTAAATGTTAGGGTTAGGTTTAGGGTTGGTGTTACGGTTCATGTTAGGGTTAGGGTTAGGGTTAGGTTTACTTAGGTTTACGGTTAGGGTTAGTGTTCGTATTAGAATTAGAGTTAAGGTTAGTGTTAAGTTTAGGTTTAGGTTTAGGGTTAGGGTTATTTTATGGTTAGTTTTAGTGTCAGGGTTAGGGTTAGGTTTAGTGTTAGGGTTAAGGTTACATTTAGAGTTAGTGATAGCATTAATGTTAGGGTTATGGTTATCGTTAGTGTTAGAGTTAGGATTAGGGTTCATGTTAGGTTTAGGGTTAGGGTTAGTGTTAGGTTTAGGGTTAAGGTTAGGGTTAGTGTTAGGGTTAATGTTAGGTTTAGGGTTAGTTTAAGGGTTAGTGTTAGGGTTAGGGTTAGGGTTTGTGTTAGCATTAGTGTTAGGGTTAGTGTTAGGGTTAGCGTTAGGTTTAAGGTTACATTTGGTGTTAGTGTTTGGGTTAGGGTTAGGGATGTTATTAGGGTTAGGTATAGGTTTAGGGTTAGTTTTAGGGTTAGGGATAGGGTTAGGGTTAGGGTTAATTTTACGGATAGGGTTAATGTTATGGTTACTGTTTGTGTTATGTTTAGGGTTAGGGTTATGTTTAGAGTTAATTTTAGGGTTAGGGTTTGGTTTATTGTTCGGATAAGGGTTAGGGTCAGTTTTAGAGTTAGGGTTAGGGTTAGGGTTAGTGTTAGGATTAGTGTTAGGGTGAAGGTTATGGTTTGTGTTAGGGTAAGGTTTAGGGTTAGGGTTTGTGTTAGGTTTAGGGATAGGGTAAGTGTTATGTTTATGGTTATGGTTAGTATTAGGGTTAGAGTGAGGCTTAGGGTTAGGTTTAGGCTTAGTTTTAGGGTTAGGGTTAGGGTTAAGTTTAGGTTTAGTGTTAGGTTCAGGGTTAGAGTTTGGGTTAGGTTTAGTGATAGGGTTGGGGTTGGGGTAAGGGTTATTGTTAGGATTAGGGTTAGGTTTAGCATTATTGTTATTGTTAGTGTTAGTGTTAGGGTTAGGGTTGGGGTTAGGTTTTGGTTTAGGGTTACATTTACGTTAGGCTTAGGGTTATGGTTAGGATTAGGTTTTATTGTTAGGGTTATGGTTAGGTTTAGAGTTAGTCTTAGAGTTAGGTTTAGGGTTAGGGTTTGTGTTAGGGTTAGGTTTAGGGTTAGGTTTTGTGTTAGAGTTAGGGTTAGTGTTAGGTTTACTTTTAGGTTTAGCGTTACATTTAGGTTTAGGTTTAGGTTTAGGATTAGTTTTAGGGTTAGGATTAGGGTTCGTGTTAGGGTAGTTTAGGGGTAGGCTTAGTGTTACTGTTAGGTTTATGTTTAGGATTAGGATTAGGAATAGTGTTAGGGTTAGGGATAGGTTTAGGGTTAGTGTTTGGATTAGGGTTAAAGTTAGGGTTTTTGTTAAGTTTAGGTTTAGGGTTAGGGTTAGTGTTACAGTTACTATTAGAGTTAGAATAAGTGTTAGGGTTAGGGTTAGTGTTAGGGTTAATATTAGGGTTTGGTTTAGTGTTACGGTTAGGGTTAGGTTTAGGATTAATGTTTGGTTTAGGTCTGGTGTTAGATTTAGTGTTAGTATTAGGGTTAGGGTTAGGGATAGGGTGAGGATTAGGGTTAGTATTAGAGTTTGGGTTAGGGTTAGGTTTTGGGTTAGAGTTAGGGTTAGGGATAGGGTTATTGTTAGGGTTAAGATTAGGGTTAGGTTTTGTGTAAGGTTTAGGTTTAGGGTTAGGGTTAGGGTTTGGGTTAGGGTTAGAATTTGGGTTAGGTTTAGGGTTAGTAGTAGGGTTAGGTTTAGGCTTAGTGTTAAAATTAGGTTTAGTTTTAAGGTTAGTGTTAGGGTTAGCATTAGTGTTAGGGTTAGGGTTATGTTTAGTGTTATGGTTTGGGTTAGGGTTAGGTTTAGGTTAGTGATAGGGTTAGTGTTAGAGTTAGTTTTAGTGTTAGGGAAGGGTAAGGGTTAGGGTTCTGGTTAAACTTACGTTTAGTTTAAGAGTTAAGGATATGGTTTGCCTTAGGGTTAGTGTTAGTGTTAGGGTTAAGGTTTGTGTTAGGGTCAGGGTTAGTGTTACCGTTTCTGTTAAGATTAGGGTTAGTTTAGTGTTAGGATTTGGGTTTGGGTTAGTGTTACGGTTAGGGTAAGGGTTCATTTAGGGTTAGGGATATGGTTAATGATAATGTTAGGGTTAGGGTTAGGGTTAGGGATAGGGTTAGTGATAGAGTTAGGGTTCAGATTATGGTTAGTGTTAAGGTTAGTGTTAGTCTAGGTTTAGGGTTATTTTAGTGTTAGGGTTATGGTTCTGGTTAGGGTTTGTGTTAGGGTTAGGGTTAGGTTTAGGGTTCGTGTTCGTGTTAGGGTTAGTGTTAGGGTTAGGGCTGGGTTAGAGTTAGTTTTGGGTTAGGGTTAGGTTTAGTAACAGTGTTACTGTTAGGGTTAGGATTAGTGTTAGTGTTAGGGTTATGGTTAGGTTTAGAATTAGGGTTACTCTTAGGGATATGGTTAGTGTAGCTTCAGTGTTAAGGTTAGGTTAGTGCTAGGGTTAGGGTTAGGGTTCGGATTAGGTTTTATGTTAGGGTTATAATTAGGGTTAGTGTTAGGGTTAGTGTTAGGGTTAGGATATTTGTTACTAATAGGGTTAGGTTTAGGATTAGTGTTAGGATTAGTGTTAGGGTTCCTGCTAATATTAGTGTTAGCGTTACGGTTAGGGTTAGGTATAGGGTTAGGTTTAGGGACAGGTTTAGGGTTAGTATTAGGCTTAGGGGTAGGGTTAGGGTTAGTGTTACAGTTAGGGTTAGTGTTAGGCTTAGTGTTAGGGTTAGGGTTAGTTTTAGGTTTAGATTTATGTTTATTGTTAGGGTTAGTGTTAGGGTTCAGTAAGGGTTAGGTTTAGTTTTGGGTTAGGTTTACGGTTTCGGTTTGTGTTAGAGTTTGTGTTTGGGTAAGGGTTAGGGTTATGGTTAGGTGTAGGGTTAGGGTTAGGGTTAGGATTAGTGTTAGTGTTAGGTTTAGAATTAGTGTTAGGGTTAGGGTTAAGGTTAGGCTTAGAGGTAGGGGTAGGGTTAGTTTAAGGGTTAGAGTTAGGGTTAGTGTTAGTGTTAGGGTTCGGGTTAAGGTTAGCTTTAGGGTTAGGGATACGGTTTGGTTTAGGTTTAGGGTAATGTTTAGGGTTAGGGTTAGGTTTAGTTTTATAGTTTGGATGACGGTTAGGGTTAGGGTTAGTGTGAGTGTTAGGTTTAGGTTAGGGTGTGTTTTAGGCTTAGTGTTAGGGTTTGTGTTACGGTTAGGTTTAGGGTTAGTGTTAGGGTTAGTGTTAGAGTTAGTTTAAGTTTAGGGTTAGTGTTAAAGTTAGTGTTAGGGTTAGGGTTAGGGTTAGAGTTAGGTTCAGTGTTAGGGTTAGTCTTAGGTTTAATGTTAGGTTTAGGGTTATGGTTAAGCTTAGGTTTAGTGTTAGGGTTAGAGTTAGGGTTAGGGTTAGGTTTAGGGTTAGTGTTAGGTTTGGAAGTAGGTTTAGGGTTAGTTTTAGGGTTAGGATTAGTGTTTGTGTTAATGTTAGGGTTAGGGTTAGTGTAAGGGTTAGTGTTAGTGTTTGTGTTAGTGTTAGGTTTAGGTTTGGACTTAGGGTTTGTGTTAGCTTTAGGCTTACACTTAGAATTAGGATTAGGGTTAGTGTTAGGTGTAGTGTTAGTGTTTGGGTTAGTGTTAGGTTTAGAGTTAGACTTAGACTTTGTGTTAGATTTAATGTTTGAATTAAGGTTAGGGTTAAATTTAGGATTAGGGTTAGGGTTAGAGTTAGGATTACAGTTAGTTTTAGGTTTAGGGTTAGGGTTAGGGTTAGGGTGTGTGTTAGGGTTAGGGTTAGTGTTGAAATAGAGTTAAATGTAGGATTAGGGTTAGGGTTATGGTTAGTGTTAGTGTTTGGGTTTGCACTAGGGTTAGTGATATGGTTAGTTTTAGGGTTAGTTGTTAGGGTTGGGTTAGGGTTAGTGTTATGGTTAGGGTTAGAGTTTGTGTTAGGGTTAGAGTTAGGGTTAGGGTTAGGGTTAGGTTTAGGGTTAGTGTTAGTGTTAGGATTAGGTTTTGTTTAGGGATAGGATTAGGGTTAGTGTTAGTGTTAGTTTTATGGTTAGGGTTAGCAATAGTTTAATTAGGGATAAGATGAGGTTTTAGTGTTAGTGTTAGGGTTAGGTTTAGTGTTATGGTTAAGATTAGGTTTAGGGATAGGATTAGCATTAGGATTACATTAATGGTTAGTGTTAGGTTTAGCGTTACAGTTAGGGTTATGGTTAGGGTTAGTGTTATGGTTAAGATTAAGTTTAGGGATAGGATTAGCATTAGGGTTATATTAAGGGTTAATGTTAGGGTTAGCGTTACAGTTAGGGTTAGTGTTAGTGTTAGGGTTAGGTTTTGGGTTAAGTTTAGAATTAGTGTTAAGGTTTGTGTTAGGTTTAGGGTAAGTGTTAGGGTTAAGTTTACAATAATGATTAGGTTTAGTTTTAAGGTTAGTTTGGGGTTAGTGTTAGGGTTTGTGTTATGGTTAGGGTTAGTGTTAGGGTTAGGCTTAGGTTTAGTATTAGTGTTAGTGTTAGGGTTACAGATAGGGTTGGAAATGGTGTTAGGTTTAGGAACAGGTTTAGGTTTATTTTTAGGGTTAGTATTAGGTTTAGGTTTAGGGTTAGGTTTAGGGTTACTGATAGGGTTATGGTTGGTATAGGTTTAGTGTTAGTTTTAGGGTTAGGGATAATGTTTTTAAGGCTAAGAATTAGGGTTAGGGTTAGAGTTAAGTTTAGTTTAGAGTTAGGGTTAAGTTTAGGGTTAATTTTAGAGTTAGAGTTTGAGTTATGGTTAGGGTTAATATTAGGTTGAGTGTTATGGTTTGAGTTCGGGTTTGTGTTACATTTAGGGTTATGGTTATGGTAAGAATTAGTGTTAGGATTAGGGTTGGGGTTACAATTAGTGTTAGGTTTAGGGTGAGGTTTAATGTTAGGGTTACTGTGAGAGGTAGGGTTTGGTTGAGGGTTAGTGTTAGGGTTAGGCTTAGGCTTGGGATACAATTTGTGTTAGGATTAGGGTTAGGGTTTGGTTAGGATTAGGTTTAGGTTTAGGTTTGGTGTTAGGGTTAGGGTTAGTGTTAGGGTAATGGTTAGGGTTAGGGTTAGTGTTCGGTTTAGGGTTATGGATAGGGTTAGTGTTAATATTAGTGATAGGGTTAGTGCTAAGATTAGTTTTTGTGATAGAATAGGGTTAGGGTTACATTAGGGTTAGGTTTTTGGTTAAAAATATTGTTAGTGATAGGATTATGATTAGTGTTAGTGTTAGTGTTAAGGTTAGGATTAGGGTGAGTGTTAGAGTTAGGGTGATTTTTTGAGTTAGTGTTTTTATTAGGGTTTGTGTTAGTGTTAATGTAAGGGTTAGGGTTAGGGTTAAGTTTAGTGTTATGGTTAGTGTTAGGGTTTGTGTTAGATTTAGGGTTATGGTTGGAATTACGGTTAGGATTAGCGTTAGAGTTAGGGTTAGGGTTAGTGTTAGAATAAAGGTTACGATTATGGCTAGTGTTAGGGTTTGGGTTAGGGTTAGGGTTAGGGTTAGTGTTAGAGTTGTGTTAGGGTTAGTGTTAGTGTTAGGGTTAGCATTAGGGATAGGTTTAGTGTTAGTGTTAGGGTTAGCATTACGGTTAGGGTTAGGGTTAGCATTAGTGCAAGGGTTAGGGTTAGGGTTAGGGTTAGTGTTACAGTTAGGGTTATGGTTAGGTTTAGGTTTAGTGTTAGGGTTAGTATTAAGATAAGGGATAGGGTTAGGTTTAGGTTTAGAGTTAGGGTAAGTGTTAGGTTTAGTGTTAAGTTTAGGATTATTTTTGGTGTTAGGGTTAGGGTTAGGGAAGACTTAGGGTTTCTGTTAGGTTTAGGATTAGAGTTAGTGTTAGCAATAGGGTTACGATTAGGGTTAGTTTTAGGGTTAGTGATAGGGTTAGGGTTAGTGTTACATTTAGGGTTATGGTTAGGGTTAGGTTTTCTCTTAGTGTTAGTGTTATGGTTAAGGTTAGAGTTAGGGTTAGTGTTCGGGTTAGGGTAAGGTTTAGGGTTAGGTTAAGAATTAGTTTTCAGTTAGGGTTAGGGTTAGTGTTAGGGTTAGGTATATGATTAGGGTTAGCGTTAGTGTTAGGGTTAGGGTTACAGTTTGTGTTATGTTTAGGTTTAGGGTAAGGGTTAGGTTAGGTTTATGGGTAGGAGTAGGGTTAAGGTTAGGGATAGTTTAGTGTTAGGTTTTGTGTTAGGGTTAAGGTTAGGGTTAGTATTAGGGATAGGGTTTGGTTTAGGGTTAGTGTTAGGGTTAGCATTAAGTTAGGATTAGTGATAGGGTTAGGGTTAGTATTAGTTTTAGTATTAGGGTTAGGGTTAGGGTTCATGTTAGGGTTATGGTTAAAGTTAGTGTTAGTGCTAGAGCTAGGGTTTCGGTTAGGTTTAGCAATAGGGTTAGGGTTAGGGAGAGGTTTATTGTTAGTGTTAAGGTTAGAGTTAGGGTTTGGGTTAGTGTTATATTTAGAGATAGGGTTCGTGTTAGGGTTAGTTAAGGTTTGCGTTAGGGTTAGGTTTATGGTTAGTGTTAGTATTAGGGTTAGGGTTTGTGTTAGGGTTAGTGTTAGTGTTAGCATTAGGTTTAAGATTAGTGATAAGTTTAGGGTTAGTGTTAGTTTTAGTGTTAGTGTTAGGTTTAGGGTTCCTTTTAGGGTTATGGTTAGTGATAGGTTTATGATAGGTTAAGGTTAGTGGTAGGGTATGTGTTAGGTTTAGGTTTAGAGTAAGTGTTAGATTAAATTTAGGGTTAGCGTTAGGGTTAGGATTAGGGTTAGAGTTAGGTTTAGTATTAGGGTTAAGATTAAGGTTAGTTTTAGGGTTAGTGATAGGGTTAGGTTTAGTGTTAGTTTTAGGGTTACTGTTAGGGTTAGGTTTTGTCTTAGGGTTAGTGTTATGGTTAAGGTTAAAGTTAGGGTTAGTGTTGGGATTAGGGTAAGTTTTAGGATTAGTTTAAGGGTTAGTGTTAGGTATTTATTAGGTTTAGTTTTATGGACAGGATTAGGGTTAGTGTTAGTGTTAGGGTTTAGGTTAAGGTTAAGGTTATTGTTAGGGTTAGTGTTAGGGTTAGGGTTAGGCTTAGGCTTAGGTATACTGTAAGGTTTAGGAATAGGTTTAGGGATAGTGTTAGGGTTAGGGTTAGATTTAGTGTTAGTGTTGTGGTTACAGTTAGGGTTAGGGTTAGAGTTAGTGTTTGTGTTAGGTTTAGTTTTAGAGTGTTAGATTAGGATTATGGGTAAGATTAGGGTTAAGGTTAGCATTAGTGTTAGGGTTTGCATTGGGGTTAGTGTTAGATTTAGGTTTAGTATTAGGGTTAGGGGTTGTGTTAGGATAAGTGTTAGGGTTGACATTACCTTTAGTATCAGTGATAGGGTTAGGGTTATGTTTAGGGTTAGTTTTAGTGTTAGGGTTAGGTTAGGGATTGAATTAGGGTTAGGGTTAGGGTTTGGGTTAGGGTTAGGGTTACGGTTATGTGTAGGGTTAGGGTTAGGGTTAAGTTTAGTGTTAGCGTTAGGTTTAGAATTAGTGTTAGGTTTAGCGTTAGGGTTAGTGTTAGGGTTAGGGATGGGGTAAGTTTTAAGGTTAGTGTTAGGTTTAATGTTCGTGTTAGGGTTGGGATAGTATTAGAGTTAGGGTTAAGTTTAGGGTTAGGGTAATGCTTAGGGTTATGGTTAGGGTTAGGGTTAGGTTTAGTGTTAGAGTTTGAGTTACGATTAGGGTTAGGTTTAGGGTTAGGGTTTGCTTTAGGCTTAGTGTTAGGGTTTGTGTTAGGGTTAGGGTAGTTTTGGGTTAAGCTTACAGTTTGGATTAGGTTTAGTGTTACAGTTAGGGCTAGAGTTAGTGTTAGGTTGAGTTCTACGGTTAGTGTTAGGGTTAGGGTTAGGTTTAGAGGTATGTTAAAGGTTAGGTTTAGGGTTAGTGTTAGGGTTAGAGTTAGGATAAGGTATCTGTAATGTTTAAGGTTAGAGTTCATGTTAGGGTTAGGGTTAGGATTAGGGTTAGTGTTAGTGATTGGGTTAAGTTTAGGATTAGTGTTATGAATAGTGTTACAATTAGGGATAGGTTTAGGGTTAATGTTAGGCATAGGGTGAAAGTTAGTGTTATGTATAGGATTAGAATTCGGTTTAGGTTTAGTGTTTGGGTTAGTTTTAGGGTTAGGGTTAGTGTTGGGGTAAGGATTAGGGTTAGGTTAGTGTTAAGTTTATGGTTAGGTTTAGGGTTAGGGTTAGTGTTTCTGTTAGGTTAGGGTTAGAATTAGGGTTAGGGTTAGGGTTAGGATTAGGTTTAGGGTTAATGATAGGTTTAGAGATATGTTTAGGGTTAGTGTTAGTGATAGGGTTTGCTTTGGGGTTAGAATTAGTGTTAGGATGATGGTTAGGATTAGTGTTAGAGTTAGTGTTAGTGTTAGGAATTGGGTTAAGTTTAGTGTTAGGGTTAGTGTTAGTGTTAGGGTTAGGGTTCATATTAGGGTTAGGGTTAGGGTTAGGCTTAGGATTAGTGTTAGGGTAAGTGTAAGTGTTAGGGTTATGGTTACGGATAGAGTTAGTGTTAGGGTTAGGGTTAGGATTAGTGTTAGGGATAGGGTTAGAATTAGGGTTAGGGTTAGGGTTTATGTTAGGGTTAGTGTTAGGTTTTCTGTTAGGGTGCATGTTAAGGTTAGATTTAGGTTTACGGTGACAGTTAGGATTAAGGTTAGATTTAGGGTTAGGTTAAGGTTTGGATTAGGGTTAGAGTTAAGGTTTGTTTTAGGGTTAGATTTAGGTTAGGTTATAGGTAGGGTTAGTGATAGGGATATCTTTAGATTTAGCGTTAAGTTTAGTTTAAGTGTTAGTTTTAGGGTTAGGTTTAGGGTAAGGTTTAGGATAGGGTTAGGGTTAGGGTTAGGTTGTGGTTAGGGTTATGGTTAGGGTTAGGGTTTGTGTTAGGGTTAGGGTTAGAGTTAGGGTTAGGTTTAGTGTTAGGGAAAGGGTTAGGGTTAAGGTTACATTTTTTGGTAGGGTTAGGGTCAGGGATATGGTTCGGGTTACAGTTAGGATTAGGTTTAGAGTTAGTATTAGGGTTAGTGTAAGGGTTAGGGTTATGGTGAAGGTTAGGGTTAGGGTTAGGGTTAATGTTAACATTAGGCTTAGTGTTAGGGTTAGGGTTAGGGTTAGTGTTAGGGTTGGGTTAGAGTTAGGGTTAGTGTTAGGGTTAGCATTATATTTAGGTTTATGATTAGTGTTATGGTTAGTGTTAGGTTCAGGTTAGTGTTAGGGTTAGTGTTATGATTAGAGTTAGTGTTATTTTTAGGGTTAGGGTTATATTTAGGTTTGAATTTAGTGTTAGGTTTAGTGTTAGGTTTAGGATTAGGGTTACAGTTTAGTATCAGGGTTAGGGTTACTGTTTGTGTTAGAGTTAGGGTTAGGGTTAGGTTTCGGGTTAGGGTAGGTGTTAGGGAAAAGTTAGAGTTAGTTTTAGGTTTGGGTTAGGGTTAGGGCTAATGTAAGGGTTGGGTCATGGTTAGAATTAGTGTTAGGGTTAGCATTAGGGTTAGGTTTAGGGTTACTGTTAGGGATATGCTTAGGTTTAGGTTTACTGTTAGTGTTAGTGTTAGTGTTACAGTTACGGTTAAGGTTAGGATTTGTGTTAGGGTTATTGTCAATGTTACGGTTAGTGTTAGTATTTCTGTTAGGTTTAGGGTTAGGGATAGTCTTAGGATTCGTTTTAGGGTTAGGGTTAGAGTTAGTGTTAGGGTTACAGTTAGGGTTAGGGTTAGGGTTAGGATTGTTTTAGTGTTAGGGTTAATGTTAGTTTTAGGGTTAGTATTAGGGTTAAGGTTAGGGTTTATGTTAGGGTAGGGTTTAGGTTTAGTGTTAGATTAGGGTTAGGGGAAGGATTAGTATAATGGTTAGGGTTAATGTTCGTGTTAGGGTTTGCATTAGGGTTAGGGTTAGGGTTAGAGTTAGGGTTAGGATTACAGTTGGAAAGGGATAGTGATAGGCTTAAGGTTAGGGTTAGCAATAGTATTATGTTTAGAGATAGGTTTAGGGTTAGTGTTAGGGTTAAGGTTAGGGTTAGGGTTAGTGTTATTGTTAGCGTTATTTTAGGGATATGGTTAGTGTTAGGGTTAGCATTAAAGTTAGCTTTAGGGTTAGTGTTTGGGTGAGTGTTAGGGTTAGGTTTAGTGTTAGGTTTAGTGTTAGGGTTTAGATTAGGGTTTGTGTTAGGGTTAGGGTTAGGATTAGTTTTAGGTTTACCATTAGGTTAAGGGTTAGTGTTAGGATTAGTGTTAGTGTTAGGGTTTGTGGTAGGGCTATTGTTAGGGTTAGGGTTAGGTTTAGAATTAGTGTTAGGTTTTGTGTTAGTGTTAAGTTTATGGTTAGTGTTAGGTTAGAGTTAGGGATAGGGTTATTGTTAGGTTTAGGTTTAAGGTTAGTGTTAAAATTAGGGTGAGGGTTAAGTTTAGGGTTAGTGTTACTGTTAGGGTTAGGGTTAGGTAAAGTGTTAGTTTTAAGAATAGGTTTAGGGTTAGTTTTAGTGTTAGGGTTATGTTTAGGTTAGAGTAATGATTATGGTTAGGGTTAGGGTTAGAATAAGTGTTAGGGTTAGGGTTAGGTTTAGTGTTAGGGTTAGGGTTAGGGTTAGGGATAGGGTTAGTGTTAGGGTTAGGGTTAGGTTTAGGGTTAGGATTATGGTTAGGTTTAGGGTTTGTGTTATGGTGAGGGTTAGTGTTAGGGTTAGGTTTCATGTTAGGGTCAGGGTTAGGGTTAGAGTTACAGATAGAGTTAGTTTTAGGGTTAGGCTTATTGTTATGGTTACGGTTAGTGTTAGGGTTAGTGTTAGGGTTAGTGTTAGGGTTTGTGTTATTGTGTGGGTTAGGGTTAGTGTTAGGGTTTGTGTCATGTTTAGTTTTAGGGTTATGGTTAGGGTTTGTGTTAGAGTTAGGTTTAGGTTTAGGGATGGATTTAGTGTTAGGATTAGGGCTCAAGTTATCATTAGGGTTAAGGTTCCATCTAAGATAATGATATTTTAGGGGTAGGGTTAAGGTTAGCTTTAGGGTAATTTACAGGTTAGGTTTAGGGATATGGCTAGGGTCAGCCTGAGGAGTAGCATTAGGGTTAGTGTTAGGGTTTGAGTAATGGAAAAGTTAGAGCTAGGGTTAGGGCTATGTTTATGCTTAGAGTCAGGGCTAGGGGTAGGGTTAGGTTTAGGTTTAGTGCAAGGATTAATGTTAGGGTTAGGTTTAGGGTAAGGGTTAGGACTAGGTTTAGGATTCGAGTTAGGGTTAAAGCTAGGCTTGGGTCCTGGATTAGGTCTAGGTTTTGGGTTAAATTAGGGCTTTCCTAAAGGCATAGAGCTAATGTAAGAACTAAGGTTATGATTAGGGCTAATTTTAGGGTTACATTTAGGACTGAGTCTAGTTTTAGGATTAGGTTTAGGTTTAGGGTGATGTTTTGAACTAGGGTTAGTGTTAGGGTCAGAGTCAGGGTAACAGTTCGTTTTATGGTTAAGGAGAGGACTCAAATTAGGGGTAGTCTTAGGGCTAGATGTAGGGTTAGGATTTGGTTTACGTTAAGATTTAGGGTTAGTCCTATGACTTGGTTTTGTTTTAGGGCTAAAGCTGAAGTCAAGACTAGTTTTATGATCAGCATTAGTGTTATTGCTACTGATAGGTGAGTTTAGGCTTAGGAGTAGATTTAGAGTTATGGTTAATTCTAGGGTGAGGGCTATGGCTAGTGTTAGAGCTAAGCTTAGGGATAGTGTTTGGGTTATGGTAAAGGATAGGGTTAGAATTAGGAATAGGGTTATGGCAAGAGTTAGACTTAGTTTTATGGCTAGAGTTTGGGTTAGGGTTAGGGCTAAATTTGGGCTAGGAATAGGTCTAGGGTTAGTATTAGCCTTAGGCCTAGGATTAGGGCTATGTTTATGGTTAGGTTTAGGGTTAGGTTTAGGGGAAGGTATGCCTGTTTGATTTCCACCTCCATTTCCATTTACCCATAGGTGTCAAAATGAAGTGAAACCTTAAAATACAAAGTGTTCATGATAGTGAACCATTGAATTGAGAAGAACATACCTTGGGAGCATACTAAGGCTAGATAAAAGATGACTCCTGCCCAGTATCAAAGAAATTTGAACAAAACTAACTCTCACCCTAACATTACCTCTAACCCTAGCCCTAGACATAACCCTAAACCTAACATTAACCCTAACCTGATTAGAGAACCATTGATCCTAGACTTCCTGCACTTGGGGAGCCTTATGGGGCAAGCTAAGTGATGAATTCTATCCAACATCAAACAAAACTGACCAAATAATTATGGGAGGTATTTCAATACATGCATATTTTCCTGTTTTCTCCTAAAGGGCTCTCAGATTAAGTTGTTTTTGCATGCTTAAGCATAGGCCTACTTTTACAAGGAACATACCAGAGTCCCTAGAGAGAACTGATGGAGTGTGTGAAGTTTCAATAAGCTAGCACAAACCCTGTTTGATTTTCAACTCCATTAACTTTCCCGTATAGGTCAAAATGAAGTGTAATCTTAAAATACAAAATGTTTCTGACAGCGAACCTGTGAAAGGAGAAGGCCTAAATCTGGGGAACAGAGTAAATCTAGCTAAAAGATAAATCCTGCCAAGTATCAAAGAATTTTGAATAAAACTAACTCTAACCCTAACACTAGCTCTAACCATAGCTCTTCCCCTAACCCTAACATTTTTATGAAACCTTTGACCGTAGAATTTCCAAACTTGGGCAGCCTAGTGGGGAAAGCTAAGGGATGAATGCTGTGCAGTATCAAAGAAATCTGTCCAAAAAATTGATGGAGTATATCAGTACATGCATATTTCCCTGTTTCCTAAAGGACTCTTGGATAAAGTTGTTTTTACATGCTTCAGCTTAGGCCTACTGTCACAAGAACAAACCAGAGATTGCTCACAGAGAATTGATGGAGTGTGAAGTTTCAAGCAGCTAGCACCAATGCTGTTTGATTTTAAACTCCATTTCCATTTACCTGTATAGGACAAAATGAACTAAAACTTTAAAATACAAACTGTTCCTTACAGTGAACCATTGAACCTAGGAGGCCCAAACAGGTGGAGTATAGTAAGAAAATAATGAATCCTGCCCAGTATCAAAGAATTTTTTTAAAAAAAGTACCTCAAATCTTTAACACTAGCCTTTAACACTAGCCCTAACACTATCCTTAACACAAACCCTAACCTGATTGAAAAACTGATGATCCTAGAAGTCCCAAACATGGGAAGCCTAGGGGGCTAAGCTATCAGATGAATCCTATGCAGTATCAAAGAAATATGACCAAATAATTGAGGTGGTATTTCAGTTCATGCATATTTCTCTGTTTTCTGCTAAAGGGCTTTCAGATAAAGTTGTTTTTGCCATCTTCATCATAGGGCTACTTTCACAAAGAACCAGAGAGTTCCTACAGAGAACTGATTCAGTGTTTGAAGTTTCAAGCAGCTAGCACCAACTCGGTTTGATTTCAACCTCCATTTTCATTTACCTATATAGGTCAATATGAAGTGAAACCTTAAAATACAGAGTGTCCCTGTTAGCAAACCATTGAAATGAGAAGGCCCAAACCTGAGGAACATATTAAGGCTAGGTAAATGATGACTCCTTCCAAGTATCAAAGTAATTTGTACAAAACTTACTCTCACCCTAACACTACATCTAAACCTAGCCCTAACCCTAAACCTAACACTAACCCCAACCTGATTAGAGAACCATTGATCCTAGAAGTCCCACACTTGGAGAGCTTTGTGGGGAAAGCTAAATAATGAATCCTACTCAGTATCAAACAAATCTGACAAAATAATTATGGGGGGAATTTTAGTGCATGCATATTCCCTGCTTTCTCCTAAAGGGCTCTCGGATAAAGTTGTCTTTGCATGCTTCAGCTTAGGCCTACACTCACAAGGAACATACCAGAGTGCCCCCCACAAAGAATTGAGGGTGTGTGTGCAGTTTCAAGCAGCTAGCATAAACTCTGTTTGATTTCCAGGTCCATTTACATTTACTCGTATAGGTCAAAATGAAGTAAAATGAAAACATTAACTGTTTCAGACACAAAACAGTTGAACCAAAAAGACTAAATCTGGGAAACAGAGTAAGGTTATTTAAAGATGAATCCTGGATTGTATCAAAGAAATTTGAATAAAGTAACTCTATCCCTAATTCTTCCTCAAAACTGAGCCCTAATCCTAACCCTAAACATTAACATAGCCCTATCCCTAACCCTAAATTTAACCCGAATTTTAACTGTAACCATTGGCCAAAGCATTGATCTAACTGTATCCATTACCATAACCCTAACCCTAACCCTAATGCTAAATGTAGCCCTAACCCTATCATTTACCCTAAACCTGCTCTAACCCTAACCCTCTCCCTAGCCCTAAATCTAGCTCCAACCATAACACTTACCCTAAACCTATCCCTAACCCTAGGCCTAAACATAACCCTAACCCTAACCCTAACACTAGCCCTAATCCTAACCATAAACATAGCCCTAAACCTAGCTGTAATCCTATCTTTTACCCTAAACTTAAGCCTAAACAAATGCTAACAATAGGACTAAACCTAACTGTATAGCTATCCCTAAGGCTATTTGTAACCTTAAACCTGTCCTGAACCCTAAACCTAACCATATCCATTACTCTGAACCTAATGCTAATTAAAGCCTTAACTCTAAACCCTAACCAAAACCAATCCTTAATCCTGACCCTGACCGTAATAACACACCTAGCTCTAAACCTGACATTTACCCTAAACCTAACCCTCACAGTAGACCTGTTCATAACCAAACCCTACAACCACCGTTAACTGTAATGCTAAACCAGACATTAGACCTAGCCTTAATCCCAGTCCTAGCCCTAACACAAACCCTCATCCGAGCCATAAACCTCGTATTAATCCTAACCCTCACCCTAACCCTAACCCAAGACCTGATCCTAACCATAACCCTAGCCCTAAACTTAATATAACTGTATCCATTACCCTAAACATAACCCTTATCCTAATGCTAACCCTAAGACTAAACCTAACCCTATCACTATCCACAAAAATATCAATTACCCTAAACCTAAACTGTACCCTAAACCTAACCCTATCTTTACCCTAAACCTAACCCTAATTCAAGCTGTAACCCTAAACTCAAACCTAAATTAAGCCCTAACACTGACCCTGGTCCTAATAATTCCCCTAGCTCTAAACCTGACTCTTACCCTCTACCTAAACCTTACTATAGAC
The DNA here is from genome assembly GCF_021218885.2 of Marmota monax. Classification (NCBI taxonomy): domain Eukaryota; kingdom Metazoa; phylum Chordata; class Mammalia; order Rodentia; family Sciuridae; genus Marmota; species Marmota monax. The sequence continues at coordinate 44,154 of NW_026692300.1, read as the reverse complement.
CAAGCCATAAACCTTTCTGTAAAACTATCCCTAACAGTAACCCTAGACCTGACATTAGCCCTAGCCATAATTCTAGCCCTAACCATGACACAAACCCTAGCCCTTATCCTAGCCCTAAACATATCCTTAATTACAACCCTAACCCAAACTCTAGGCCTAACCCTGACACTAACCCTAGCCCTAATCTTAGCCATAATTTAGCCCTATCCCTAACCCTAGTCCTAAGACTAACTCTAACTCTCACATTAGACCTTTCACTTGTTCTAAGGCTTACCGTAACCCTAACCCTAGCCCTAACCCTTGCCCTATCCTTGGCCCTAGCACTAACTTTAGACAAAACCTAACTCTAAATCGAGCCCTAACCCGAAGACTAAGCAAAACCCTAACACTAGCCCAAACCATAACACTAATCCTAAAAATAGGCCTAACCCTAGCCCTAGACTTAAAACAAAAAAGGAGCTATAGCTATAACACTAACCCTTAACCTAAACCAAACCCTAACCTTAAACCTAGCCCTAACACTAACCCTAATATGAGTTGTAAGCCGAACCCTTAAACTAACCCTGAACCTGACACTGACCCTAAATATCACCCTAACCCTAAACCTAACCCTAACAATAACTCTAGCCCTAAAACCCTAAAACTAGCCCTAAACTTCACCCTAGAACTTACATTAGCCCTATCCCTATCCCTATCCCTAACTTAACCCAAAACCTAGCCATAATCCTAGCTTTAACCATAGCCCTATTCATAACCATAAACCTAGCCCTAAACTGATATCTAACTCTATCCATTACCATAACCAAAACCATTACCCTAATGCTAACCCTAGGCATGAACCTAAACCTATCCCTAATCTTAATGCAATCTATTATCCAGAACCTAACCTGAACCTAAAGTTAACCTATCATTACCCTAACCCTAACACTAACACGAATTCAAGCCCTAAATTTAAACCTTGACCTAACTCAAACCCTAACCCTGAACTTGACCCTAATAAAACTCCTAGCTCTAAACTTGAACATAAGCCTACACCTAACCTTTACTTTAGACGTAGCCATAATCCTAACCCTAAAACTATCTTTAACCATAATTCTGGACATGAAATTAGCCCTAGCCCTAATCCTAGTCCTAAACTTAAAACAAACCCTAGCCCTCATCCTAGCCCTATGCCTAGCTTTAATCATGACCCTAACCCTAACCCTACTCCTAACCTAATCTAACCCTCACCCTACCTCTATACCTAGCTATAATGCCATTTCTTACCCTAATCTTAAACCTAAACCTAACCCTAACTCTAGTCTTAAGCCAAACAATAAACCTAGCCCTAATCCTAGCACTAATTTAGCCCTGTCTCTAAACCTAACACTAAGCCTAGAACTGAGACTCACTCTAACTCTCACCCTATATCTATCCCTAGTTCTAACCCTATCCCTTACCATAACCCTAATCCCTTACCATAACCCTAGCCCTAGCCCTAACCCTTGCCCTATCCTTAGTCCCAGCTCTAACCCTAGATCTAACCCAAACTCCAAATCTAACCCTAACCCTAAGCCTAAGCTTAACACTTACACTATCCCTAAACCTAACCCTAGGACTAAACTAAAACCAAGAAATAGCCCTAACCCTAAACATTAACTTAAACCAAACCCTAACACTAAACCTAGACATATCCTTATACTTACCCTACCACTATTCCTAGGTCTAACTCTTACCCTAACTCTAACCCAAAACCTATGGTAATCCTATTCCTAGATCTAACCCTGAAGCTAACTCCCAGCCTAGCCCTAACCATAGCTCAAAACCTAACCCTTATGCTAAACATTACCCTAAACCTAACCATAGTTCTAACCCTCACCCTAACCCTAACTCAAGACTTATTCCTAACAATAACCTAGCCCTAACCTTCACTCTAACTATATCCATTACCCTAAACATTATCCTTACCCTAATGCTAACCCTAGGCCTAACCCTAACCTTATCACTATCCCCCAAACTGTCAATTACCCTAAACCTAACCTGAACCCTAAACCTAACCTTATCATTACCCTAATGCTAACCCTAATGCTAATTTGAGCCCTAACCCTAAACTCAAACCTAAACCAAAGCCCAACACTGACCCTGACATTAATAATTCCCCTAGCTCTAAACCTGACTATTACCCTATACCTAACCCTTACACTAGACTTAGACATAAACCTAACCCTAACCATAACCCTAGACCTGACTTTAGCCCTAGCCATAATCCTAGCCTTAACCCTAACACAAACCCTAGTCCTTATCCTAGCCCTAAACATAGCCTTAATTATAACCTTAACCCTAACCCTAGGCCTAAACCTAACACTAACCATAGCTCTAATCTTAGCCCTAATTTAGCCCTATCTTTAACCCTAACCATAACCCTAGCCCAAAGACTACGTCTAACTCTCACACTAGCCCTATATCTAGTTCTAACCCTATATATTATAGGAAGCCTAATCCTAGCCTGAACCATAGGTCTAACCCTAGCCCTATTCATATTCCTGGCCATAACCCTAGATCTAACCATAACTCTAAATCTAATCCTAATAATAAGCCTAAGCCTAAACCTAACCCTAGCCCTAACCCTAAGGCTAATCCTAATACTAGTCCTAACCCTAGCTCTAGCACTAAAACCAAATGGAGCCATAGACCTAACCCTAACCCTTAACATAAACCAAGCCCTAATCCTACACCTAGCCCTAACCCTAGCAATAACCTCACTCATTACCCTAACCCTAACCATAAATCTAACCCTAGACATAACTTTAAACATAATCCTTGTCATAGTCCTAACCTCAGCTCAAACCCTAAACATATCCTAAATCTAATGCTAAACCTAGTCCTAAACCTAACCAATACCCTAACCCGGAATCTAATCCTGTCCATTACTGTAAACCTAATGATAACCCTAGACCTAACCATAATACTAACCCTAACCCTGACCATAAACTTAACTCTAGTCCTAACCCTAAACCTAACCCTAGCCTTAGCACCAACCTAGCTCAAACCCTATAGCATACCCTTAACCTCACCCAAACCCTAGCCTTAACCCTAACCCTAAATCTAGCCATAATCATAAGCATAACTCTATCCCTAACACTAGCTCTAACCCTATCAATTACCCTAATGATAACCATAACCCTAATGCTAACCATAGGCCTAAACATAACTCTATTCATAACCCTATACCTAAGCTGAAACCTAAACCTAACCTGAAGCATAAACCTAACCCTATCCATTACCCTAACCCTAACTCTAACCATAACGCTAATTTGAGTCCTAACCCTAAACCTTAACCTACCCAAACCCAAAACCTGACCCCGACCATTTTAACACCCTTAGCTCTAAACCTGAACCTTACTCTAAACCTAACTCTGACACTAGACCTAACCATAAACCTTACCTTAAAACTATCCCTAACCATAAACCTAGACATGATATTAGCCCTAGCCCTAATATTGCCATAACCCTAACACAAACACTAGCCCTCATCCCAGGCATAAACATAGCATTGATCCTAATCTGTACCTAATATAGCCCTATACCTAATTTTATCCCTCGCCCTAGTTCTGAACCAAGATACAACCACATCCCTTACCCTAAAACTAACCCTAACCCTAGCCCTAGACCTAAACATACAACCCAAACTAAACTCTGAACAACACACTGACTCTAATAATATACCTAGCTCTAATCCTGAATCTTACACTAAATCTAACCCTTACACTAGACCTAGATATAAAATTAACCATAGCACTATCCCTAACCAAACCATAGACCTGACATTAGCACTCTACCTAATTCTTGCCCTAAACCTAACACAAACCATAGCCCTCATACTAGCCCTAAACCTAGCTTTAATCCTAACCAAACCCTAACCCTAGCCCAATCCCTGATTTCAACCCTCGCCCTAGTTCTGAACCTAGGTATAACCACATCCCTTCCCCTAACCCTAACCTTAACCCTTACACTATCACTAACCCTAACCCTAGCCCTAACACAAGGCCTAACCATAACAGTAACTCTAGCTCTAATCCTAGCCCTAATTTATCACTAAATGTAACCCATACTCTAACTCTAGCCCTAAGACAAACTCTAACTCTCGAGCTAGACCTACTTCTAGTACTAACCTTATCTGTTACCGTAACCCTAATACTAGCCCTAACCTTAGCCCTAACCCTAGCCCTAACCCTAGATCTAACCATAATTCTAAATCTAACCTTTACCCTAAGCCTAAACCTCACCATACCACTAGCCCTAAAACTATTGCTAATCCAAAAACTAGCCCTAACCTAAGCCCTACACCAAAAAAAAAAGAAAAGAGAAAACTAAGCCAGAGTCCTAATGCTAACTGTAACCTAACTGTAACTGTATACCTGACATTAGCCCTAGCCCTAATTCTTGTTCTAACCTTAATGCAAAACTTAAACCTACACCTACCCTTAACCCTAGCTCTAATTCGAAAGTTATCCCTAACCCTAAAACTGACACTTACCCTGACTCTGACCCTATCACTTGCCCTATCTCAAATCATCACCCTAAAACTAAACCTAATCCTAAAACTAGACCTAGACCTAACCCTAACCCTAAATCTAGCCCTAATTATAATGCTAGTTTTTACACTCTCCATAGCCCTACCTTATCCCAAAACTAATCTAAAACCTATCCCAAATATGAGCCCTAAACCTAGCTTTAACCCGAACCCTAACCCTTACACTAAACCTAATTTTAAGCCTAGGGTTAATCCTAACCATAACCCTAGCCCTAACACTAGCTCTAATCCTATCTATTACATTAACCCTAAAACTAACCCTAATGATAACCCTAGGATAATCCTAACCCTATCCATAACTCTAACACTATTACCTAAACCTAAAATGAACCCTAAACCTAACAATATCCATTACTCTAACACTAAACCTACCCCTAATGCTAATTTGAGCCCTAAACCTAAATCTTAACCTAAACAAACCCTAACCCTTTTCCTGACCCTAATAATAGCCCTATCTAAAACTGAACCTAACCCATAACCTAATCCGTACTCTATAACTAGCCATAAAATTAACCCTAAAACTATCCCTTAACCATAACTCTAGACCCGAACTTAGCCCTAGTCCTAATACTAGACCTCACCCTAAGAAAAAGTGTAGCCATAATCCTGGCCATAAACTTAGCCTTAATCCTAACCCCTAACCAGAACCCTGGACCTAACCCTAAATTGAACCTTCACCCTAGGCCTAAACTTAGCAATAACATCATACCATACCATAACCCTAATCATAACCCTAGCCCTAAACCAAGGCCTAGCCCTAATACTAACCCTAGCTCTAATCCTATAACTAATTTATCCCTAATCCTAAACCTAAGCATATCCCTAGCCCTGAGACTAAATCTAATTCTCACGCTAGCCCTATCCCTAGTTATAAACTTATCCCTTTCTATAAGCCAATCCTAGCCCTAACCCTAGCCCAAAAATAGCCCTAAACTTAGGCCTAATCATAAATCTAGATCTAACCCTAACTCTAAGTCTAACCCTAATCCTAAACCTAAACCTCACCCTAACAGGAGCCCTAACCCTAATGCTAATTTGAAAACTTGCCTTAAGCCTAGTCATAGCCCTCAAACAAAACTGAGATATTGCCCTAATCCTAACCCTTAACCTAAACCAAATCCAAATGCTACACCTAGCCCTAACCATAACCTTACAACTAATATTGACCCTGACTCTGAACCTAAAACTAAACCTAGCTCTAAATATCACCCTAACCCAAACACTAGACCTAGCCCTAACCCTAAACAGAAAACTAGCCCTAATCGTAAAACCAGTTCTTACATTAGCCATAGCCCTAACCCTAACACAAAATCTAGCCCTAATCTGAGCCCTAACTCTAGCTTTAACCCTAGCCCTAACCCTAACCCTAACCCTAGCTCTAAACTTATCCCTTACCTTAAGTCAAACCCTCACCCTAATGCTACCCTAGTTCTAACCATAATTGTTAGCGTGCCCCAAACTTTAACTCTATTACTAGTCCTAACCCTAGACCTCATTCTATTACTTAACCTAACCCAAAGTCTAACCCTAACCCTAACCCTTATTCTGACCCTAACACTAACCCTAGGATTAAGCCTGACCCTAATCCTAAATCAAACCCTAACACTAGCCCGAGCACTAAACCTATATCTATTCCTAACTGTAACACTAGCACTAGACCTAAACTTAATCCTAAATATAGCCATTACTCTAGCCCTAGACCTAAATAAAATCCTAGCCCTAGCCCTAACAACAAAAAAAAATTAACCTAACACAAAGACTAATCCTACCCCTAGACCTAAACCTAGTTCTAATTCTGGCCCTAATGATAATTCCAATACTAACCTGAACACTGAAACTTACCTTAGCATAAATCCTAGCTCTAAACCTTATCTTAAACCAAAACTTAAACCTAACACAGGATTTATCCATAACACTAAGCCTCAAACTAGCCATAAACATAAACGTAGCACTTACATTACACATAGCCCTAATGCTAGCCATAAATCTATACAAATCATAGCCCTAAACCTAGCCCTAAGCATAACCCTAACATTAACCTAACCAAACCCTACCTTAATGCTTGTCATAGTCCTTACCCTAGCTCAAACTCTAACCCTTACCCTAAGCCTAACCCTAGCCCTAACCCTAACCCTAATCCTAGCCTGAATCCTAACTGTAACCATAGCCCAAATCCTAGATCTACCTTTATCCATTACTTTTAACATAACCTTAACCCTAATGCTAACCCTAGACCTAACTCTGAACCTAACCCTAACCATAGCCTTGACTCTAACCCTAAACCTCACGCTAGCCATAACCCAGCTCAAACCCTAACACTTACCCTAAACCTAAACCTAACACCAACCCTAAGCCTAACCCTAATCCTAGCCCTAATCCTAACCATAACCCAATCCCTAACACTAGCACTAACCCTATACATTACCCTAAGCATAAGCCTAACCCAAATGTTAACACTAGTCCTAACCTTAACCCTATGCCTAACATTAACCCTATACATTACTCTAAACCTAAATAGAACCCTAAACCTAACCCTATCCATTATTCTAACCCAAACCCTAACCCTAACGCTAATTCAAGCCCTAACCATAAAACTTAACCCAAACCAACCCTATCCCAGACTCTGACCCTAATAATACACCTAGCTCTAATCCTGACCCCTACCCTAAACCTAACCCTAACCCTTACCTAGCCATAAACCAAACCCTAAAACTATCCCTAATTTTAACCCTAGACCTGATATTAGCCCTAGCCCTAATCTTATCCCTAACCCTAATACAATACCTAGCCCTCCTCCTAGCCCTAAACCTAGCCTTAATCCTAAGCAGAACCCTCACCCTAGCAATATCCCTAATTTTAACCCTTTCCCTAGCCCAGAACCAAGCTATATAACCCCATCCTTGCCCCTAAAATTAACCCTAACCCTAGTCCTAACCATAGACCTAACCCTAACACTTATCCTAGTGCTATTCCTAGCCTTAATTTAGCTCTAACCCTAACCCTAGCCTTAAGACTACCTTTAACTCTCAACCCTAGCCCTATTCAATTTCTAACCCTATCCATTACTGTAACCCTCACACTAGCCCTAACCTTAGCCCTAACCCTACCCATAGCCCTAATCCTAGATCTAACCATAATGCTAAATCTAGCCCTAACCTTAAGCCTCAAACTCACCCTACCACTAGCCCTAACACTATTGCTAATCCTAAAACTTGATGAGGGCCACAACCAAGTTAAGATGGTGTCTGGCAGTATGCTAGGAGGAGTGGTTTCTGAGCCAATGCCAGCGGGCCATTAAGATGATAAGGATTTCTTAATGACTGACTGCTGTATCTAATGATGTTACTTAAGTTAAGCTGTGTATAATTATTAATATGATGAGGATTCCTTAATGACTGATTGTTGTAACTGGATGATGCTAAATTGAAACAAGCTGTGTCTTCAGTTATTTATAAATACCTCTGGTGTCTGTAATAAAGCAGCTCTCGCTGTATCAACCATCACAAGTTCTTTGTCAACCCCCCTCCGGTTACTTTGCCCAGCCAGACTGCGGCAGATGGTGGTCAGTACGGGGAGCCCCGGGACACTCAGGGGTGAGTGACAGGAAAAAGCTGCCCATCCCTAGAGATAGGACGGGAGCAAATCTGCTCATCTCTAGAAGACAGGGCGAGAGGAAGGATGGCCATTTTAAGAAAATGGAGAAGATTGATACACTATGTTTGTGTCTTGTTTTGTCTTAGTGTATTGTATTGTCTTTGTGATGAAAATATGGAAGTGGTGTTAAGTAAATGGCTAAGGGAAGGAGGCACCCCAGTAAAGCCAAGAATGGTTGGGGCATATGTTGATAAATGCCCAGGAACTCTAGTCAGAAAGAGGAAAAAAGTTTAGAGTAGAAAGGGCTATTAGGGGAGAAGTTACAACAGGAGGTTGCTACTAACCCCTTTCTATCACCAGAGGGTGTAAGTATTCAACCAATAGCTCCACCTATGGAAACAACATATGCTGGGTGGCCCCCAACCCCCATAGTTAATATATGGGATTCTGAGACACGAACTCAAAGATTAGCATGCCCTGTATTTCAGGAGGAAGGAGGGCAGCGAATTCACCATTCTTTAGATTTCAAAACAGTGAAGCAGCTGAAAGAGGCTGTAAAAACCTATGGTCCTCAAGCACCTTTCACTGTAAGTATGGTCGAATCTATTACCAACTTGAACATGATGTCAGCAAATTGGGCCAGTATGTGTAGAGCTGTGCTAAATGGAGGACAGTTTTTACTGTGGAAGATTTCCAATCAAGAAACTGCTAGGTGAAATCCAGCAGCCGGTTATCCTCAGAGAAATATAGAGATGCTGTTAGGAGAGGGATCGAATGAGGGCCACAACAACAAATTCAATACAATCCTGCCATTTATTCATAACTCACTTCAGGTGCAGTTAAGGCATGGAAAACATTACAAGGGCATGGAGATTTGCAAGGTCAAATATCCAAAGTAATACAGGGGGCAAATGAGCCTTATGCAAAATTTGTATACAGACTTTTGCAAACAGCTACCAGAGTTTTGGGGGATGCATAACAAGCAATGCCATTAGTGAAACAGCTAGCCTATGAACAAGCAAATAGACCATGGAGAATTACAGATTTAAACACATATATTAAACTATATAGAGACTTTAATGAACAAGGGCAATCTTGGCAGCTGCAGTACAACAGGCATTAGGATCAAGGTCAAAAACGTCCTACAATTGTGGACAAACAGGACATTTTAGAAGGAGTTGCTCCATTTGAGGAAGGTTTAACAAAACTGGGTATCAAAGAGATAGAATACCGGATATTTGCCCATGAGGCCAACGAGGAAGACACTAGGCTTCTGAGTGCCATTCTCAGACTACTGCTCTTTTGTCAAGAAACAGACAAGGACCAGGTGTTTACCCATGATATTGTGGAAGAAAACATTGGCCTCCAATGCCAAAAAATGGACAGGGGGGCCCAATGCTCCAGGGCACACGACCACAAATATACAGGGCATTGGAGGAACCCAGCAATACCATCAGGGTAGTGCCCAGGACACATTATCCATTAGATCCCTCATTAGACAAACAAGAGGAAGGGCAGGGTTGCACATCTGCACCTCTGCCAGAGCAGTACTAACTCCAGAGATGGGAGTTCAAATCATTCCCACAGGGGTAAAAGGACCACTTCCCCAAGGAACAGTATGCTTGTTATTGGGAAACAGTTCTTCTACTCTAAAAGGACTTATGATAAGTCCTGGGGTAATTGATCCTAATTACGAAGGTGAAATAAAATTTATAGCCAGTTCCCCTAGGGGTATATCAATAATTTCACAAGGAGACAGAATCGCACAATTGTTGATAATACACAGCCTGCATGAAAAATTTTCCAGTTGTCAGTAGAAAGAGGTTCCAAGGGATTAGGCTTTACAGGTATAGCTTGGGCTATGCTTTCTTTAAATTTAGATTCTCGGCCCATGCTAAAACTAAATATTCAAGGACATGAACTTAATGGGCTATTGGATACAGGTGCAGACCTTAGCATTATCTCCTGCCAAGAATGGCCAAAACATTGGCCATTACAACAAGCCACTCAAATGCTTTGAGGCCTAGGAATGGCGACAAATCCCCATACAAGTGCAATGGTATTAGATTGTAAAGATCCTGTAGGATGTGAAGGAACTATATAGTCATATGTTCTACCTATAAATTTATGGGGACGAGATGTTCTAGATCAATTAGGGTTAATATTAACAAACAACAACAATCAAAATGCACCCACTATTATCACTATTATGGCTAGACAAGGTTTTAAGAAAGGAAAAGTTTTAGAAGAACAAGAACAAGGTATAGTGGCACCAATACAAATGGATCAAAAAAAGAAATAGACATGTATTGGGTTTTCAGGAGGGGTCACTCAGACAATAAAAAAAACACTTGGAAATCAGAAAGGCCAGTAAGGATTCCTCAGTGGCCCCTGAATAAAAAAAAAATACAAGCAGCCAATGACCTGGTCAAACAACAATTAGCGGAAGGACATATACAACCTTCTGTATGTCCCCATAATACTCCCATTTTTGTCATCAAAAAGAAATCTGGCAAATAGAGATTATTACAAGATTTAAGAGCTATTAATAACAAGATGGTTATCATGGGACCTGCTCAATCGGGGATTCCCCAATTGTCCGCTTTGCCAAAAACCTGGTATGTTTTAGTTATAGATATTAAAGATTGATTTTTTTTTTCAATTCCAATTCATCTTGAGGATAGTCCACGTTTTGCATTCACTGTCCCTGGGATGAATCATGAAGGTCCTGATCAGAGATGTGAATGGAAAGTGCTCCTGAAGGTATAGCTAACAGCCCAACTATGTGTCTAATTTATGATAACAAAGCAATCCAGCCACTTAGAAATCAAATTCCTGAACTACAAATATTTCACTATATGGACAATGTATTATTAGCACACAAAGATAAAAACACATTGTTAGAATTTTATGCCATACTTACAAATTTATTAAAAATTATAATCTAGAGATAGCAATAGATAAAGTACAATTAAATTATCCAATAAATTACTTAGGAGTTCTATTATTCTCAACCATGGTTCACCCACCAAAAATTCAAATACGAGTAAATCAACTTAAAAAACTTAATGACTTTCAAAAGTTGTTGGGAGACATAAATTGGATAAGGCCTTACCTAGGCATACCAACAGGAGAATTGGGACTTTTATTTGATATCTTAAAAGGTCCATCGGATCCAAATTCACCCCACATGTTAACGCTTGAAGCAAGAAAGACATTAAAACTCATTGAAACATATATAGAAAATATGCATTTGGATAGAATTGATATGTTTGCCTTTATTATTTATTGTACTACCAACAAAAAAATATTCCTACAGGAGTATTTTGGCAAGAAGGTCCATTATTATGGATACATTTATCTTATTCTCCTAACACTATTCTTACTAGGTATCCTGAGGCTGTAGGACAATTAATACTCAAAGGAATAAAAGCAGCAAAGGGAGTGTTTGGAATTTCTCCTAACAAAATTATCACTCCATATACTATGGATCAAATTAAGGAGTTAGCTAATGAGTTAAATACTTGGGCAATAATTATGTGCAAATCTATTTGTTCATTTGATAATCACTTACCATCCAATTCCTTTGTTGTCTTTTTGGTCCTCGCATCCTGTAGTTTTTCCAAAAAATGAGAAGGAAAACACCTATCATGAATGCTCCAAATATATTCACTGATGGGTCAAATAATGATACAGAAGCAGTAATTACCCCTAATCAAGCTTTTATATTTTCAGCACCCGAACAATCAGCTCAAAAGGTAGAGCTTAATGCAGTATTACCAGTTTTTTTTTTTTTTATGTTTAAAGATTCCGTATTTAATTTATTTTCTGACAGTTTGTATATAGTTAATGCTATAAATTCCCTTATAAGATGCTGGTAGGATTTCCCCTTCCTCTACTCTTTTCTCTTTGTTTTCTGCTATACAAAGTTTAATCTGGGATAGAAAGGATCCATTCTTTATAGGATATATCAGGGCACATACATGATTGCCTGGAGCCGTTAGTTTAGGCAATGATTTAGCATATAAAACTACAAATGACATACATATTTTCTGACATTAGTAGAAGCTACAAATTTTCATAAATCCTTCCATGTCAATGCTAAAATTTTACAAAAACATTTAAAAATAACCAAGGAACAAGCAAGACAAATAATAAAACAATGTCAAAATTGTGTGACTTTTTTACCACAAGTTAATCTTGGAATCAATCCTAGAGGACTCATACCTAATCATATTTGGCAGATGGACATCACACATTTGCCACAATTTGGAAAATTAAAATATTTCCATGTTACAGTTGATACTTGTTCCGGATTTTTGATGGGCTCCCTTCATACTGGAGAAAAAAAACTAAAGATATTATAGCTCATTATTTACAAAATTTTGCCACGATTGGAATTCCAAAACTGTTAAAAACAGATAATGGCCCTGGCTATATCTCTACTTCTTTTAAGCAATTTTGCTTATCATTTGGCATTACTCATATATCAGGAATTCCATATAATCCACAGGGACAAGGCATAGTTGAAAGAGCTCACCAAACTATTAAAATGTATTTATTAAAACAAAAAGATGCAATTGGGAAGGGGTATACATCTCCCATAGATAAACTTAAATCAACCCTTTTTACATTAAACTTTTTAAGTTTGGATTCATTAGGGCTTAGTGCTGCGGAAAGGCACATGTGTCCAAAAAATATACATAAGCCTAAGGTACTTTGGAAGGATATTCTAACAGGACAATGGAAAGGTCCTTACCCAGTGATCGTCTGGAGTCGGAGATCTGTTTGTGTGTTTCCACAGGGAGAACAGCAGCCGATTTGGATTCCAAGAGACTAACTAAAGTGATTTTTACAAACCAAAAAGGAGATGATTTGGCTCAAAGTCCATAACAGCTGATATCCAGAACTCCAGTTTAGCTATCCTTACATCTGCGACAATGGTTCTCCCACACCTGGAGGCTAATGAGTAATGAGCATCATAAGGGCCTATTTCAAATGTAAAACAACCTTAAGACTTACGTGTGGAAATACCATCAAACCCATATGCAAATTACAAGAAGAAGGATGAGATATCAAAAGAAGAGTCAAACCAAAGTTGTAACTAGGATGCTTTTCTCAATATCTATTTTATTATGTCCTATTTTATTTTTTGAGCTCATACAGACCTAGGTAAATGTTTTTGCGATCAGTTCTATTTTTTTTTTATTAACTGTGGAGCTTTTAAACATTGCAATGGAGATTTTACCTGTGAAAAACTATAAGGCCTTTACTGTTGTATTGTGTGTACACACTTGTGTTATGTGTTGTATGTCTGTATGTGTGTATGTCCATATATATTATATGAGGAGCACTCATGAAAAAAATGGATCCAAATATATTTTTCTTATTCACATGATTGAAACAGTTTAATTTAAATTAGGTAACAAAAATAGGAGATTAAGAGATCTGTTTTTTTTTTACTTTCAACTTTCTTTTTCATTTTATCTAATTCTGTTCAGAATAATTCTTTGTGCCTGCTGGAAAGTTATACATTTTTTTTGTCAATATTGCCAGAATTCCTATCTTCATCCCAGTGCCGGTGAAGACAAAGGTACAAGAATTTCCAGTATTACTGAAAAAAACAAATGCGACTTCAGAATTACAGCCACCATCATCACAACTGTTGCTGTTTCTGCTGCTGCTACTACAGCTTCTGCGATGGCTGTCACACAAACTGTACAAACTGATGCATTAGTATTTACTTCAAGAAGAAAAAGACATATTAATGGATTCCTCTGCTTTAAGCTGCTTCCAGAACTTGCCTGGACAATGTATCATTTATATGCATTATGAACTGATACAACAAATTGTAATTAGTACCAGAGTATCTTTGCTGATGGTGTCATTGGTTGTACAATTTTTCCAAAAGGAGCCGTCAATTGGCTTGGTATCATTGTGTTTTGTATCTTCCCCCTTCTGCTTGTAGCAGGTTATCCAAAAGGATGGCTAATAATGCTGGGCCAGTAGTCAATGACAGGTAAGATCCAATTGCAATGGTACCAACCTAAGACAGGAGGCTGACACCTTGAGGACAGATCATCCGATGATGGGTAAGGATCATATGTAGTATTGGAAAACCTAAGACAGGCACAGTCCCTAAGCCACATACTTGTTGTTTATATTAAACAAAAGGGGGAGATGAAGAGGCCTCAATCAAGTTAAGATGGCGCCTGGCAGTATGCTAGGAGGAGTGGTTTCTGAGCCAATGCCAGCGAGCCATTAAGATGATAAGGATTCCTTAATGACTGACTGCTGTATCTAATGATGTTAATTAAGTTAAGCTGTGTATAATTATTAAGATGATGAGGATTCCTTAATGACTGATTGCTGTAACTGGATGATGCTAAATTGAAACAAGCTGTGTATTCAGTTATGTATAAATACCTCTGCTGTCCGTAATGAAGCAGGTCCCGCTCTATCAACCTTAACAACTTCTTGGTCACCGCCCCTCTGGTTATGTTGCTCAGCCAGACTGCAGCTAAAACTAGCCGTAATCCTAGCCATAGCCCTAAAACAAAACCGAGCCTTTGCTCTAACACTAATATATATATATATATATATATATATATATATATATATATATATATATATATATATACCAAACCCTACCATTATAACTAGCAATAACCCTAGCTCTAATTCTAGTCCTAGGCCTAAAATTAACCCTGACCCAACTTTTATCCAAACACTAACCCTGGCTCTATATATCACCCTAAACATAAAGCTAATACTAACACAAGACCGAGCCCAAACCCGAACCCTAAAACTAACCCTAATTGTAACCCTAGTTCTTACATTGGAAATAGTCCTAACCCTAACACAAAAATCGCCCTAATCTGAGCCCTAACTAGATTTAACCCTAACCCTAACGCTAACCCTAGCCCTAAACCTAACTGTAATATAGCCCTAATCCTAGGTTTAACCCTATCCCTTGAGCTAAGCCAAAACCTATACATAATGCTAAACCTAGTCCTAATCCTAATACTTAGCCAAAACAAAACATTAACAGTATTACTAGACCTAACCCTGGCCCTCATTCTAGCTCTAACCCTAACCCAAAGCCTAACTGTAAACTTGACCCTTATTCTGACCTAACACTAATTATAAGTTTAAACCTGACCCTAACCCTAAACCGAAACCTGAAACTAGCCCTACAAGTAACCTTATACCTAAACCTAACCCTGACACTAGTCCTAGACATAAATCTATTCCTAAAACTAGTGATAACTCTAGCCCTAGACCTAAACAAAAACTTAGTCCTAGCCCTAACCGTAACCAATAACCTAAAAAAAAATCACTAACCCTACCCTATACCTAACCCTAGTCCTAATTCTGGCTTTCACCTTAACCCTAACACTTACTTGAACACTGACCCTGACACTAACACTGAACCTAGCTCTAAACCCGACCCTAAACCAAAATCTAAATTTAACAGTAGACCTAGCCATAGTTCTAACCCTAAAACTAGCCCTAATTAGAACTCTAGATCTTACATTAACCATAGCACTAACCCTAGATCCTAAACCTAAAACCAAACCTAGCCCTAATCCAAGGCCTAAACCGACCCTAAGCATAATCCTCACCCTAATCTGAGCCCTAACTCTAATCCTAACCCTCACATTAGTCCTAATCATAGCTCAAAGCCTAATCCTTAGCCTAAACATAACCCTAGGACTCTCCCTAACCATAAACCTAACCATAGCCCTAATCCTAATATTAACCCTAGCCCTAACTCTAGCTCTAAACCTAGCCATTACCTTAACTCTAACCCTAACCCTAATGATAACCCTAGCCCTAACCCTAACCAAAAACCTAATACAAACCATAAAGATACCCTAGACCTAACCATAAACCTAACCCTTTCTGTAGACCTAACCCTAAATCAAACCCTAAACCTTACCCTAAAACAACAGTAAACCTAGCCCTAAAACTAATCTTAACCCTAAATCTAACCTTAACACTAAAGCTAACCTTACATCTACCCCAATATATTATCCTAAACCTAACCCTAACCCTAATGAAAACCCTAGCCCTAACCCTGAACCTAAACCTGACCATAACCGTAATCCTAACCCTAGACCTAACCTAAACCAAACCCTCACCCTAGGATTAACCCTAGCTCAAAACCTAACCTTTACCCTAAACCTAACACTAACCCAAACCCTAAGCCTAACTCTAGACCTAATCTTAACAATAACCTTAGCTCTAACCCTAACCCTAACTCTAATACTGACCCTCGCCCTAGCCCTCAACTTAGCTATAACCCACTCCCTTACCCTACATGTAACACTAACTCTAACCCTAACCTGAGGTCTAAACCTTACAATAACCCTAGCCCTAATTTAGCCCTATCCCTAAACATAACCCTAGCCCTAGCCCTATGACTAACTCTCACACTAGCCTATCACTAGTTCTAACATATCCCTTACCATAATGCTAACCCTAGCCCTAACCCTAGTCCTAACCCTTGCCCTATCCTTAGTCCTAGCCCTAACCATAGATCAAATCTTAACTTTAAATCTAACCCTAACCCAAAGCCTAAGCCTAAATATTATAAATATATTTATATTTAGATTCTATGTCTACAGATGCTGGATTCAATTATTATTTAGAATATAGTCAATAGTTTCATATAAGGCTAGGCTTAGTGTTAGGGTCAGGCTTAGGGTTAGGACAAGGGTTATGATTAGGTTAAAGATTGTGGTTAGGTTTAGGGTTATGGTTATGTTTAGGGTAAGGGATGGGCTTATGGCTATGTTTAGGTTTAGGGCAAGGGTTAGAATTAGGGTTAAACCTTGGATTAAGTTTCGGGTTAGAATTAAGGCTAGGTTTAGGGCTAGGATTAGGGTTAGGGCTAATTTCTGGTCCAGCTTTACAGTTAAAGATAGTTTAGGGTTAGGTTTGATGTAGTGTAAGGCTTAGGTTTAGGGTTATGGTCAGGTTTAGAGCTAAGGGTATTGTTTGGGTCAGGGTAGTGATTAGTGTTTGGGATAGGTTAAGGTTTAAATATAGGGCTCAAATTAGCATATGTTTAGGATTAGGGTAATGATATAGTTAGGTTTAGGTTTCAAGTTAGGTTTAGGGTAATGGATAGGGTTAGGATTAGGGATCTGGTAAGATTTAGGCCTAGGGTTAGCATTAGGGTTAGGATTATGGTTAGGGTAAAGGATAGGGTTAGAGCTAAAGTTATTGTTATTATTAGCGCTAAGTTTAGGGTTACAGTTAGCGTTAGGGTTAAAGCTTGTTTTAGGCTTCAGATTAGGCTAGGTTTTGGGTCAAGTTAGGGCTAGGGTTAAGGTTATGGCTAATGTAAGTACTGGGTTACAATTAGGGCTAGTTTTAGGGTTAAGGTTAGGGCTAGGTGTAGTGTTATGTTTAGCGTTATGTTTAGGGTGATGTTTAAAGCTAGGGTTAGTGTTAGCATCAGAATCAGGGTTAGGGTTAGTTTTAGAGTTCTGCTTAAAATTCGAATTAGGGGTAGGGTTAGGGCTAGGTGTAGGGTTAGGGTTTGGTTTAGGTTAAGGGTTAGGGTTAGGGCTATGGCTCAGGTTTTGTACTAGTGCTAGGGCTAGAGTTAGGGCTAGTTTTAGGAGTAGCGTTAGGGTTAGGGTTAATGTTAGGTTTAGGCTTAGGCTTTGCAATAGGGTTAGATTTTGAGTTTAGATCTAGGGTTAGGGCTGGGGCTAAGGAAATGTCTAAGGTTAGGCCTAGGGTTAAAGCTAGGTTTAGAGTTCCAGTAAGGGATATGTTTAGAACTAGTTTTAGGGCTAGGGAGAGAATTAGATTTAGTTTTAGGGCTAAGGTTAGGGTTAGGGTTATGGATAGGGCTAAGTTAAGTATAAGATTAGGGATAGGATTGGTTTAAAGTTAGGCCTAGGTTTAACGTTAGGGTTATGATTAAGGCTATGTTTAGGGCTAATATGGGCTAGGGTTTGTGTTTGGGTTAGGGCTAGGATTATATCTAGGTCTAATGTCAGGTCTAGGCTTATGGTTATGGATAGTTTTAGAGTTAAGTTTTGGCTAGGTCTAATGTAAGGATTAGGTTTATGATAAGGGTTAGGTAAGAGCTAGGGGAATTATTAGGGTCAGGGTCATGGTTAGGGTTTCATTTAGGTTTGAGTTTAGGGTTAGATCTCAAATTAGCATAACAGTTATGGTTAGGTTAATGATAGCGTTTGATTTAGGGTTCAGGTAAGGTTTAGAGTAATTGACAGGTTTGGGGTTAGTGATAGGTTTAGGGTTAGGCCTAGGGTTAGCATTAGGGAAAGGGTTATGTTTAGGGTTAGAATTAAGTTTAGGGATAGGGTTATGGTTAGGATTAAGTCTTGAGACTTAGGCCTAGCATTACCATTAGGATATGGGTTATTATTAGGGTAATAGATACAGTTAGAGCTATGGTTATAGCTAGATTTATGGTTAGGATTAGGTCTTGTATTAGTGTTAAGGTATTGGTTACAACTAGGGTTAGGTTCAGTGTTATGTTTAGTGTAAGAGTTAGGTTCTGAGCTATGATTAGTTTTAGAGCAAGGTTTAGGTTCAGGGTTATGCTTAGGGATAGGATTACGGTAGGTTTAGGTTTAGGGTTAGGGTTAGGGGAATGGTTATAATTAAGTTTAGGTTTAGTGTTAGGGTAATAAATATGGTTAGATGAAGGTTTTGGGTTAGTTACAGTGCTAGTTTAGGGTTAGTTTAGGGTTAGGGTTATGTCTATGGTTAGGTTTAGGTTTATGGTAAGGGTTAGGATTTGATTTATGGTTTAGTGTTATGTTTAGTGTAAGAGTTAGGTTCTGAGCTATGATTAGTTTTCGAGCAAGGGTTAGCTTCAGGGTTATGTTTAGGGATAGGATTACGGTAGGTTTAGGGTTAGGGTTAGGGGAATGATTATAATTAAGTTTAGGTTTAGTGTTAGGGTAATATATATAGTTAGATGAAGGTTTAGGGTTAGAGACAGGACTAGATTTAAGTTTAGGGTCAGGGTTATGTCTATGGTTATGTTTAGGTTTATGGTAAGGGTTAGGGTTTGATTTATGTTTAGGGCTATAGTGAGTAATATTTTAGGGTTAGGTCTAGGGTTAGTTTTCTGTTTAGGGTTAGGATTATGGTTAGGTTAAAGGCTAGTGTTACAATTAGATTTAGGGTTAGGCTTAGGGTAATGGGTAAGTTTAGAACTAGGGTTAGGGCTTGTGTTAAGTTTAGGATTAGGACAAGGTTTAGGGTTAGATTCAGGGATAGTTCTAGGTTTATGTTTATAGTAAGGATTAGGTTTTGAGCTAGGGTTATAACTAAGGTGAGGGTTATGTTTGATTTAGGGCTAGGGTTAGGGTTAGGGTTATGCTTAGGGCTAGGTTAAGGTCTATAATTAGCTCTAGGTTTTGTGTTAGGTTTAGGCCTAGGGATAAAGCTGAGTGTAATGTAAGACCTAGGATTATGATTAGGGTTAGTTTTAGGGCTAGGGTTATGCCAAGATCTAGTGTTAGGTTTAGATTTTCAGTTAGGTTCAGATTTAGAAGTAGGTTTACTGTTAAAGGCAGAATCAGTGTTTGGGTTAGAGTTTAAATTAGGGTTATAGCCAGAATTAGGAGTAGGTTTAGGTCTAGGATTAAGGTTAGTGTTTGTGATAGGATAAGGGCTATTGTTAGGCTTATGACTAGGTTTTTGTTAAGGTCTAGGGCAAGAGATAAGGCTAGATTTAGGATTAGGTTTAGGTCCAGGGCTAGTGTTAGGTTTTAGTCTAATGTTAGGGTCAGGTTTAGTACTAGGGTTTGTGTTAGGGTCAGCATAAGGGTCCAGTTTAGCATTCGGGTTTGGGATAGGACTAGAACTAGAATGAGGGCTAAGGTCAGGACTATTAATAAGGTTAGGATTTTGGTTAGCCTAAGGATTAGGCATAGGTCTAGGGCTACCATTAGGGTTAGGGTTATTCATAGGGTAAAGGATAGCCTTAGAGCTATGGTTAGTGCTAGAGTTAGGGTTAGGGTTCAATCTAGGTTTAGGTCTTGGATTAGGGCTAGTTTTTGGGTTAGGGTTAGGGCTAATGATAGGGCAATGGCTAATGTAAGAACTAGGTTTACAAGGAGGGTTAGTTTTAGCATTCTGGTTAGGGGTAGGTCTAGTGTTAGTGCTAGGTTTATGGTTAGCATGATATTTAGAGCTAGGGTTAGTGTTAGGTTATAAGTCAGGGTCAGGGTTAGGGTTAGGACTCGAATTAGAAATAAGTTTACTTTTAGATTTTAGTTTAAGTTTAGGAGGGTGTTTAGAGCTAGTGTGAGTGTTAAGATATGAGTCAGGGTCAGGGTTAGATTTAAGGTTAGGGTTAGGATTTGAATTAAGGCTATGGTTAGGTCTAGGGTTAGTGTTAGGCTTTGGTTTAAGTTAAGGTTTATGGTTAGGACTACTGGTCAGATTATTTTACTGCTAGGGTTAGGGTTAGGGCTAGTTTTATGATTAGCCTTAGGGTTAGGGCTAGTTTTTGTGTTAGGCTTAGGCTATGGGTTAGGGTTTGATTTCAAGTTAGGGTTAGATCTAGGGTTAGGGCTAGGACTAAGGATATGGCAAGGGTTAGGGCTACAGTTAGGGTTATGGTAATGGATAGGCTTAGAACTAGGGATAGGGAGAGTGTGAGAGTTAGAGATTGTCTTAGGTCTAGTGTTAGGGTTAGGTTTAGGTATAAGTTAGTGGTATGGCCAGTGTTAGGGTTTGCTCTAGGTTGATGGTCAGGTTTAGACCTTGTTAGGGTCAGAATAAGGGTCAGGGTTAGCATAAGGGTTTGGGATAGGATTAGAGCTAGAATCAGTACTAGGGTCAGGACAATTAATATTGTTCATATTTTGGTTAGCCTAAGTATTAGGAATAGGTCTAGGTTTACCAGTGGAGTTAGGGTTTCACTTAGGGTAAGGGAGAGTGTTAGATCTAGGGTTAGGGCTAGAGTTAGAGTAGGGTTAGGGTTAAAGTTAGATTTAGGGTTCAGGATTAGGGCTATTTTGTGTTAAGGTTAGGACTAGGGTTAGGACAATTGCTAATATAAGAACTAGGGTTACAATTAGGGTTAGTTTTAGGGTTAGGGTTAAGGGTAGGGGTAGTTTTAGTTTTAGTGTTAAGCTTAAGTTTAGGGTGATAGTTAGATCTAGGGATAGTTTTAGGATATGAGTCAGGGTCAGGGTTAGGGTTAGGACTCAAATAAGGGCTAAGGTTACTGTTAAGTTTTGGTTTAAGTTTAGGATGGTGTTTCAAGCTAAGGTGAGTTTAGCATATGAGTCAGTGTCAGGTATACGTTTAGAGTTAGGGTAGGACTCGAATTAAGGCTATGGTTAGGTCTAGGTGTAGTTTTAGGGTTTGTTTTAAGTTAGGTTTAGGGTTAGGCCTTTTGCTCAGTTTTGTTTTACTGCTAGTTGTAGGGTTAGGGCTAGTTTTATGATTAGCGTTAGGATTAGGTTTAGTGTTAGTGTGAGTCTTAGGCTTAGGGTTAGGGCTAGGACTAAGGATTGGACAAGGATTAGGGCTATGGTTAGGGTTATGGTAAGGGCTAGGATTAGAAATAGTGATAGGGCTAGTGTGAGAATTATTGTTAGTCTTAGGGTTAAGGTTATGTTTAGAGTTAGAGATAGGGCTAAGTTAGGGCTAGGATTAGGTCTATGGATAGTGTTCAGTTTAAGTATAGAATTAGGGTTAGATTTAGGATTTAGTTTGGGGTAAGCTAGTTTAGTTTTAGAGGTAGTGTAATGTTTAGAATAAGGGTTAGGATTAGGGTTATGATTAAGGCTAGGTTTAGGGCTAAGATGAGGGCTAGTGTTTGTCTAGTGTTAGGGATAGGATTAGGAGTATGGCTAATTTCAAGTCTAGAATTATCTTTAAAGATAGTTTTAGGGTTACGATTATGGGTATGTCTAGTGTTAAGTTTAAGTTTAGGGTTAGGGTCAGGTTTAGGGCTAGGGTTATTATTAAAGTGAAGGTCTAGTTTAGAGTTTGGAATAGGTTAAGGCTTAAATTCAGGGATTGAATTAACATTAGGGTAAGGGTTTGGGTAATGGTAGGCTTAGAATTAGGGTTCATGTTAGGTTTAAGGAAATGGATAGGGATAGGATTAGAGATAAGGTTAGGTTTAGACATAGGGTTAACATTAGAATTAGGGTTATTGTTATGGTAATGTATAGGGTTAGGGCTAGGGTTATGGTTATGATTAGGACTAGGGTTAGGGTTAGGTTTAGGTTTAGGGTTGAAGCTCGGTTTAGGGCTCGGGTTAGGGCTAGGATTTGGGGTAAGTTAGTGCTAGTGTTAGGATTATGGCTAATGTAAGTACAAAGGTTACAATTAGGGCTGATTTTATGGTTAAGATTAGGGCTAGGTTTAGTGTTAGAGTTAGTTTTAAGATTAGGGTGATGTTTAGAGCTAGTATTAGTGTTAATGTCAGAGTCAGTTTCATGGTTAGTTTTAGCGTTCGGCTTAAAACTCGAATTAGGTGTATGGTTATGGTTTGGTTTAGTTTAAGGGATAAGGATAGAGCTTATGGCTTAGTTTTGTTTGAGGGCTAGGGCTAGAATTAGGGCTAGTTTTAGGATTAGTGTTAGGGTTAAGGTTAGTGTTAGGATTAGGCTTAGACTTCTGGTCAGTGTTAGATTTAGAGATAGATTATGATCTAAGGTTAGTCCTTGGGCTATGGATAGGGCAAGGGTTAGGACTAAGTTTAGGGCTAGGGTTAGGGTTACGCTAAGGTATAGTGTTAGAACTAGTGATAGGGATAGTGTGAGAGTTATATTTATTCTTAGATCTAGGGTTATGGTTAGGTTTAATGATAAGGTGAAATTAGGGGTAAGATTAGGGCTAGTGTTAGTATTGGGGTTAGAACTTGGGTTAGGGTTAGGGTTAGGATTATCTAGGTTTAGGGCTAGATAAGGGCTAGGGTTTTTGTTAGTGTTAGGGCTAGGATTAGGGCTAGGGCTAATTTCAGGTTAGGGGTTATGGTTGAGGAGAGGACAGTTTTAGGATTAGGTTAACGGCTAGATGTAGTTTAAGGGTTATGTTTAGGTTAAGGGTTAGGTTTAGAGCTAGGGGAGTTATTATGGTCAGGATAGGTTAGAGTGTGGTTGAGGTTAGGGTTTAGGGTTAGGGCTCAAATAAGCATTAGGCTCAGGGTTTGAGTAATGATTGGTTTTGTTTAGGGTTCGGTTAGGTTTTCGATAATTGATAGCATTAAGTTTAGCGATAGGGTTTGTGTTAGGACTAGGGTTACCTTCAAGTAAGGGTAATGATTGGGATAATGGATAGGGTTTGAGCTAAGTTTAGGGCTAGAATTATGGTCAGGAATAGGTCTTGAGTTAGGGTTAGGTTTAGGGTTAGAACTAGGGTTAGTTTTAGGGTTATATTTAGCATAACAGTTAGGTTTTGAGCTAGGTTTAGGGCTAGGACGAGGGTTAGGTTTAGAGTTAGGTCTAGGGATAAGATTAGAGTGTGGTTAAAGTTAGGATTGGATTAGGGCTAGTATCATCATTAGGGGCAGGGTTAGTGTTAGAGTAATGGATATGGTTGGATGTAGGCATATGGTTATGGTTAGTGTTAAATTGAGGTTTAGGTTTAGGGTTAGGGCTATGGTTATGTTTAGGTTTATGGTAAGGGTTAGGTTTTGATCTAGAGTTAGGTCTATGGCAAATGTGAGGTTTAGGGTTAGGTCTAGTGTTAGTTTTCTGGTTACGTTTAGGGTTAGGGTTACTCCTAGGTTCAGGGTTAGTTTTAGAGTAATGGGTAGGTTTAGAGCTAGGTTTAGGGCTAGGGTTAAGTTTAGGATTAGGGCTAGTTTTACGGGTATATTAAGGGATAGGTGTAGGTTTATGTTTAAAATAAAGTTTAGGCTTTGAGCTAGGGTTAGGACTAATCAAGTTTTAGGTTAGGATTAGGGTTATGCTTAGGCCTAGGATTAGCTTTAGTTTTGTGTTAGGTTTAGGCATAGGGTTAGGGCTGTGGGTAATGTAAGAGCTAGGGTTATGATTAGGGTTAGTTTTAGGGTTAGGATTATGGCTAGGTCTAGTGTTAGGTTTAGATTTTTGGTGAGGGTCAGGTTTCGATGTAGGTTACCCTTAAAGGCAGGGTCAGTGTTTGGGTTTGAGTTAGAGTTAGGTTTAAAGCCAGAATTAGAACTAGGTTTAGGTCTAGGGGTAGGGTTAGTGTTTGTGTTAGGTTAAGGGTTACTTTAAGGTATAGGGAGAGGTTTTGTTTAGGTCTATGTCTAGAGTTAAGGCTAGATTTAGGATTTGGTTTAGGTCTAAGTCTAGTATTATGGTTTGTTCTAGGGTTGGAGCCAGGTTTAGACCTAGGCTTAGTGGTAGGGTCAAAATAATGGTAAGGGTTAACATTAGGGTTTGGAATAGGGTTAGAACTAGAGTGAGAATAGGGTTATGACTATTAATAGGGTTAGAGCTTTGGTTAGCTTAAGGATTAGGGATAGGTCTAAGGTTACCATTAGGGTTAGTGTTTCACTTTGGGTAAGGGATAGTCTTAGAGCTAGAGTTAGGGCTAGTGTTAGGGTTAGGGTTTAATCTAGGTTTAGGGCTCCAATTAGGGCTAATTTTGAGTTAGGGTTAGTGCTAATGTTATGGCAATGGATAATGTAAGAATAAGGTTTCAATTAGGCTTAGGACAAGGGTTATGTCTAGGTGTATGTTAGGGTTTGGTTTAAGTTAAGGTTTAAGGTTAGGACTATTCCTCAGTTTTTTTTTTTTTTTTTGAGAGAGAGAGAGAGAGAGAGAGAGAGAGAGAGCATTTTAAAATATTTTTATTTTTTAGTTTTTGGTAGACACAACATATTTTTTCTTTAATTACATTTTTATTGTTACTGAGGGTCGAACCCAGCACCCCACACATGCCAGGCCAATGCGCTACCGCTTGAGCCACATCATCAGCCCTTATTGCTCATGTTTGTTTTAGTCCTAGGTTTAGGGTTAGGACTAGTTATATGATTGGCATTAGGATTAGGGCTAGTGTTTGTGTTAGGTGTAGGCTTAGTTTTAGGTTAAGACTTGGAGTTAGGGTTAAATCTAGGGTTAGAGCTGGGTCTACGGATAGGGTAAGGGTTATGGCTAGGTTTAGTGTTATGGTAAATGATAGGGATAGAAGTATGGATAAGTCTAGGGTGAGAATTAAAGTTAGTCTTAGAGCTAGGGTTATGGTTAGTTTTAGGGATAGGGCTAAATCAGGGCAAGAATTAGAACTAAGGTTAGTGTTCAGCTTAGGCTTAGCATTAGGACTAGGTTTAGGGTTAAGTTTAGGGTAAGGGAGGTGTTATAGCTAGGTTTAGAGGTAGAGTGAGGGTTAGAATTAGGATTAGGGCTAGGGTTAGTGTTAGGGTTATGATAAGGCTAGGTTTAGGGCTAAGATGAGGGCTAGGGTTTGTTGTAGGGTTAGTTCTAGAATTAGGGCTAGGGATAAGGTCTAGTGTTACAGTTTGGAGTAGATTTAGGTTTAGGTCTATGTCTTAGTCTAGTGTAAGTGTTAAGTTTAAGTAAGGGTCAGTTTCAGAGCTAGGAGTACTTTTAGGTTCAGTGTCAGGGTTATGGTTGGTATTAGGATAAGATTTAGGGGTAGGGCTCAAATGAGCATTAGGGTTAGAGTTAGGTTTCAGGTAATGAATAGGGTTAGTTTTAGGTTTCAGTGTAGATTTAGGGTAATGGAGAGATTTAGGGTTTGCGATAGGGTTAGGGTTAGGTCTAGGGTTAGCATTAGGAATAGAGTTATCATAGGGTAATATATAGGGTTAGGGTTAGGGTTAGGGGTAGTGATAAGGCTAGGGTTATGTTTAGGCCAAAGGTTAGGCTTTGAGCTATGCTTAGGTATAAGGTGATTGTTAGGCTTAGGGTTAGGGCTAGGTTTAGGGTTAGGGTTATGCTTACAAAAGGTTTAGGGCTTGGATTAGAGCTAGGTTTTGTGTTGGGTTTAGGTCTAGGGTTAGTGGTATGGGTAATGTATGATCTAGGGTTCTAATTAGTGCTAGTTTTAGGGTTAGGATTATTAAGGTCAGGATATGGCTTATGGTTCAGTTTAGGTTAAGGTTTATGTTTTGGGCTTTTATTAGCGTTAGGGTTAGAGTTAGGGTTAGGGTGATGAATAGGTTTAGGATTAGGGTACAGGTTAGTTTTAGGGTAATGTTTAGAGATTTTGATAGTGTTCGGGTTAAATCTAGGGTTAGAATTAGGGTTAGGATTATGTTTAGGGTAATGGATAGGATTAGAGCTGTGGTTAGGGCTAGGGTTATGGTTAGGATTAGGGCTAGGGTTAGGGTAGTGTATAGAATTAGAGCTATGGTTAGGGCTATGGTTAAGGTTAGGATTAGGGCTATGATAAGGTTAGGGTTTGGGATAGGGCTAGGGTTATGTTTAGGGTAAAGGTTAGGCTCTGAGCTAGGGTTAGGTTTAAGGGGAAGGTTCGGGTTTGGGTTAGGGCTAGGGTTCGTTTAGCTTTACACATAGAGCTAGGTTTCAGCCTAGGTTTAGGGCTAGGTTTTGTGTTATTTTAGTCCTAGGGTTAGGGCCATGGGTATTTAAGAGCTAGGGTTATAATTAGGGCTAGTTTTAGGGTTAGGGTTATGGCTAAGTGTAGTGTTAGGATTAGGTTTTGAGTTAGGGTGAGCTTTGGAGATAGGTTAATGTTAGGGTCAGGGTCAGTGTTCAGGTTAGAATGAGTGTTGGGGTTATTGCCAGAATTAGGACTAGGGTTAGGTCTAGAAGTAGGGTTAGTGTTTGGGTTATGTTAAGAGTGATTGTTAGGGCTAGGGCAAGGTTGTTTTTCATGTCTAGGACTAGAGTTATGGCTAGATTTAGGATTAGGTTTAGGCCTAGGACTAGTGTTAGGTTTAGGTTTGGTTATACGATTACCAGTAGGACTAATGTTAGGGTTCAGTTTCGGGTTATGGTCAGGTTTAGACCTACGATTAGTGTTAGGGTCAATATAAGTTTCAGGGTTAAGATTAGGGTTTGGGTTATTGTTAGAGCTAGAATGAGGGCTAGGGTTAGGACTAGTAATATTGTTAGGATTTGGGTTAGGGTATGGATTAGGGTTAGGACTAGGGTTAGCATTAATTTTATGGTTTGGCTTAAAGATACAAATAGGATAAGAGCTAGGGTGAGGAAGGGTTAGGGACTGGCTTATGGCTAGGTTTAGTGTTAAGGTTAAAGCTAGGGTTAGCACTCAGATTAGGGCCAGGTTTTGGGTTAGGTTAGGGCTAGTGTTAGGGCCACAGCTAATGTATGAACTTGGGTTATGATTAGGGCCAGTATTTGAGATAGTGTTATGGCTAAGTCAAGTGTTAGGGTTAAGGTTAGTGTTAGCCTGATGTTTAGAGCTAGAGTTAGTGTTAGGGTCAGGGTCAGTGTTCAGGTTAGAGTTAGCTTTAGGGTTAAACCAGAATTATCACTTGGGTTAGGTTTAGGGTTAGGGTTACTGTTTGGGTTAGATTAAGGTTTTCATGATAGCTTTATCTATTTCTACCAGATATGCCATTGGGATTTTGATTGACATTGTGTTGAACCTGTAGAGAACTTTGGGTAATATCACCATTTTGATGATGTTGGTTCTGCCTATCCATGAACAGGGTACATTTTTTCATCCTCTAAGATCTTCTTCTATCTCTCTTTTTAGGGTTCTGTAGTTTTCATTGTATAAATCTTTCACCTCTTTTTTTAGGTTGATTCCCAAGTATTTTTTTTTTTTTTGAGGATATTGTGAATGGGGTGGTTTTCCTCATTTCCATTTCAGAAGTTTTGTTGCTGATATACAGGAATGCCTTTGATTTATGCGTGTTGATTTTATATCCTGCCACTTTGCTGAATTCATTTATAAGTTCTAGTAGTTTCTTTGTAGACCCTTTTGGGTATTCTAAGTATAGGATCATATCTTCCGCAAATAGTGATATTTTAAGTTCTTCTTTTCCTATTTTTATGCCTTTAATTCCTTTTGTCTGTCTAATTGCTCTGGCTAGTATTTCAAGGACTAAATTAAATAAAAGTGGTGAGAGAGGGCATCCCTGTCTTGTTCCAGATTTTAGCGGGAATGCCTTCAGTTTTTCTCCATTTAGAATGATGCTAGCCTGAGGCTTAGCATATTTACACTGTTGAGGTAAGTTCCTGTTATCCCCAGTTTTTCTAGTGTTTTGAACATAAAAGGATGCTGTACTTTGTTGAATGCTTTTTCTGCATCTATCGAGATGATCATATGGTTCTTATCTTTAAGTCTATTGATGTGGTGAATAATATTTATTGATTTCCGTATATTGAACCAACCTTGCATCCCAGGGATGAATCCTACTTGATCATGGTGCACAATTTTTTTGATATGCTTTTGTATTCGATTCGCCAGGATTTTATTGAGAATTTTTGCATCTATGTTCATTAGAGATATTGGTCTGTAGTTTTCTTTCTTTGAAGTGTCTTTGTCTGGTTTCGGGATCAGAGTGATGTTGGCCTCATAGAATGAATTTGGAAGAGCTCCTTCTTTTTCTATTTCTTGAAATAGCTTGAAAATTATTGGTATTAATTCTTCTTTGAAGGTTTTGTAAAACTCTGCTGTATACCCATCTGGTCCAGGGCTCTTCTTGGTTGGTAGTCTTTTGATGGCTTCTTCTATTTCTTCCTTTGTTATTGGTCTGTTTATATTGTGTGTGTTTTCCTGACTCAATCTGGGCAGCTCATATGACTTAAGAAATTTATCGATGTCTTCACTGTCTTCTATTTTATTAGAATATAGGGTTTCAAAATACTTTCTAATTATCTTCTGTATTTCTGTAGTGTCTGTTGTGATATTGCCTTTTTCATCCCGTATGTTAGTGATTTGAGTTTTCTCTCTTCTTCTCTTCGTTAGCATGGCTAAGGGTCTGTCGATCTTATTTATTTTTTCAAAGAACCAACTTTTAGTTTTATCAATTTTTTCAATGTTTTTTTTTTCAATTTCATTGATTTCTGCTCTGATTTTAATTATTTCTTGTCTTCTGCTATATTTGCTGTTGTTTTGCTATTCCTTTTCTAGGGTTTTGAGATGTAGTGTGAGTTCGTTTATTTGTTGTTTTTTTTTTTTTTCTTTTTTTGAGGAATGAACTCCAGGAAATGAATTTCCCTCTTAAAACTGCTTTCATTGTGTCCCATAGATTCCAGTATGTTGTGTCTGAATTGTCGTTTATTTCTAAGAATTTTTTGATTTCCTCCTTTATGTCTTCTGTAACCCATTGATCATTCAGTAACATATTGTTTATTTTCCATGTGATGCAGGATATTTCCTTCCTTCTTTTTTCATTGATTTCCAGTTTCATTCCATTATGATCAGACATGGTGCATGGTATTATCTCCACTCCTTTATATTTACTAAGAGGTGCCCCATGGCATAATATATGATCTATCTTTGAGTAAGATCCATGTGCTGCTGAGAAGAACGAGTATCCACTTGATGATGGTTGATATATTCTATATATGTCGGTTAAGTCTAGGTTATTGATTGTGTCATTGAGTTCTATAGTTTCTTTATTCAGCTTTTGTCTGGAGGATCTGTCTAATGGCGAGAGTGGTGTGTTGAAGTCACCCATAATTATTGTGTTGTGGTCAATTTGACTCTTGAACTTGAGGAGAGTTTGTTTTATGAATGTTGCTGCACCATTATTTGGTGCATATAAATTGATAATTGTTATGTCTTGTTGGTGAATAGTTCTTTTTAACAGGATATAGTGTCCTTCTTTATCCCTTTTGATTAACTTAGGTTTGAAGTTTATTTTGTTCGATATGAGTATGGCCACTCCTGCTTGCTTCCGAGGGCCATGTGAGTGGTATGATTTTTCCCAAACTTTCACCTTCAGCCTGTGTATGACTTTTCCTATCATATGAGTCTCCTGAAGGCAGCATATAGTTGGATTTGTTTTTTGTTTTTTTTTTTGATCCAGGTTACCAGCGTGTGTCTATTGATTGGTGAGTTTAGTCCATTAACATTTAAGGTTACAATTGAAATATGATCTGTACTTCCAGTCATGTTTATTTATTTATTTATTTTAGTTTGGCTAGTTTTTACTTTTTCGTTGTTTTCCTCCCCCTTTACTGAGATACCTCCCGCTGTTGGTTTTGGGCACTGTTTTTCCATTCCTCTTCTTGTAGAATTTTGCCCAAAATGCTTTGCAGTGCTAGTTTTCTGGCTGCGAAATCTTGTAGCTTTTGTTTATCGTGAAAGATTTTAATTTCATTGTCAAATCTGAAGCTTAATTTTGCTGGATACAGTAGTCTTGGTTGGAATCCATTATTTTTCAGTGTTTGAAATACATTGTTCCAGGATCTTCTCGCTTTCAAAGTCTGTGATGAAAAATCAGCCGTTAACCTAATTGGTTTACCCCTGAATGTAATCTGCCTCCTTTCCCTCGTAGCTTTTAATATTCTCTCCTTGTTCTGTATGTTGGCTATCTTCATAATTATATGTCTTGGAGTTGGCCTATTATAGTTTTAGATGTTTGGCGTCCTGTAGGCTTCCAGGATTTGGCAATCCATTCCATCTGTCATCTCTGGGAAGTTTTCTAGGATTATTTCATTCAATAGGTTGTCCATTCCTTTGGCTTGAACCTTTGTGCTTTCTTCTATGCCAATGACTCTCAAATTTGGTTTTTTGATGAGACCCCATATCTCTTGGATAGATTGCTCATGAGATTTAAGCATCTTTTCAGTATTGACTATATTCTTTTCAAGTTGATAAACTTTGTCTTCATTATCTGATGTTCTGACTTCTACTTGATCTAGTCTGTTTGTAATATTCTCGTTAGCATTTTTAATCTGGTTTATGGTTTCTTGCATTTATAAATCACTGTTTGTTTTTTTTTAAGATCTCTATCTCCTGGTAAAGCTCGTTCTTTGCAGTTTGAATTTGTTTGTTTAGTTGGTTTTCAAAATATACTTTCAATTCTTGGACTTGCTGTCTCATGTCTTCTCTAAAATTCGGTTCCATCTGAGTTAGGTATGCCTTGATTTCTTTCCCTGTCCATGTTTCTGATGCTTCTAGGTCCTCCTGTAGATTTAAGTTGTCCTGCATTATCTATACTCCTTTTTTCCCTGTTTTTTTCATGTTGTTCACGTTACTTTCCACCTCTGTTTGACTGCTTTGTATCTGCTTTCTACTATACATTTGTTTTGGCTTTGTTTATCTCTGTTGTCTCTCCTTTGTGGTGGGAGATTATGCCTATAGATGTTGGGCTTTATTGTACTTTAGAGCTGATTCATTCAATTTATAAAGGGCTTCTGGATTTTGTATGCATATACTGATTTGTTTTTTGTTCTTAGGACTTTAGGTTAGGTGCTATGAAGGTATAAGTGTTAGTATGTCTTGGCTACTTTAGAAGATTGCTCTACTGAAAGGGGATGCTAACCGTAAATTGGATTAGGGTGTTGGTAGTAGCTAGGTATTTAGGAGCACTACAGATGGCCTCAAAACATTCACCTGTTTACATTTAGACAGTTACACGAAATGGAGGACATAATGCTTGGGATGAAAGTTGGGGGGAAGGGGAAGGAAGGTGCTCTTGAAAGAAAGAAGGAGTGGGAGTTAGATAGCATAGAGGAGAATGGAAAGAACAATAAAACTTGGAAGGGGAGAGAAAGAGGGAAAAAGGGAGAGAATAAATAAAATAAAATAAGAAATAAAATTAGGTCTTAGAGATCCATTTTCTTCTCTTCCCGTAGGCAAAGTTGTACCCTCCAGGCTGAGATTTGCCCTCAATGTGTCAACAGCAATCCCTGTAAGGCGGCTCCTGGGAGCCTCTCAATCCTGTTGGTTCAGAGCTGTTTCACTTCTATGGCCCCTCCTCCCCTTCCTCCTGCCAGCCAGCCAGGTCCTGTGCACCCGAGGCGGTTCTCCAAGGATTTGGTTACACATTCAGCCCCTCTGAGTGCTCTATTTCCCTAACGACTGAGCACTCTCTCTGTCATTCATCTAAGCCCCAGTGTTGTGGAGCTGTGTTCTGGGAGTCAATAGTTTAATTTTTCGGACCCCTTTGGTGGGCACACCTTCGGAATCTGGCGGCTAAGACCATTGGTGTTGCCACTGGTGGTAATGGGAGTTGGGGGTCGAGGATCCCCTCTGCTTCCCTCAGCCCCTACAATCACGACCACTCCGCTGGCGGTAGGAGGAGTTGGGGGTCTGGAGTGTCCTCTGTTTCCCTCCGCCCCTACTGTCACACCCTATTAGTTGGAAGTTGGGGGAGTTTGATGAATTCATTTATTAGCTCTAATAGTTTCTTTGTAGACCCTTTTGGGTCTGCTAGGTATAGAATCATGTCACCTGCAAATAGTGATAATTTAAGTTCTTCTTTTCCTATTTTTATGCCTTTAATTTCTTTCATCTGTCTACTTGCTCTGGCCAGTGTTTCGAGAACTATGTTGAACAGAAGTGGTGAGAGAGGGCATCCCTGTCTTGTTCCAGATTTTAGAGGCAATTCCTTCAATTTTTCTCCATTCAGAATGATGCTAGCCTGAGGCTTAGCATAGATTGTTTTTACAATATTGAGGTCTGTTCCTGTTATCCCTAGTTTTTCTAGAGTTTTGAACATAAAGGGATGCTGTACTTTGTCGAATGCTTTTTCTGCATCTATCGACATGATCATATGGTTCTTATTTTTAAGCCTATTGATGTGGTGAATAACATTTATTGATTTCCGTATATTGAACCAGCCTTGCATCCCAGGGATGAATCCTACTTGATCATGGTGCACAATTTTTTTGATATGTTTTTGTATCTGATTTGCCAGAATTTTATTGAGGATTTTTGCATCTAGGTTTATTAGAGATATTGGTCTGTAGTTTTCTTTCTTTGAAGTGTCTTTGTCTGGTTTAGGAATCAGGGTTATGTTGGCCTCGTAGAATGAATTTGGAAGTTCTCCCTCTTTTTCTATTTCGTGAAATAGCTTGAAAAGTATTAGTATTAGTTCCTCTTTAAAGGTTTTGTAAAACTCTGCTGTATACCCATCCGGTCCTGGGCTTTTCTTAGTTGGTAGTCTTTTGATGGTTTCTTCTATTTCCTCAACTGATATTGGTATGTTTAGGTTGTCTATATCCTCCTGACTCAATCTGGGCAGATCATATGACTTATGAAATTTATTGATGCCTTCACTATCTTCTATTTTATTGGAGTATAAGGATTCAAAATAATTTCTGATTATCTTCTGTATTTCTGAAGTGTCTGTTGTGATATTGCCTTTTTCATTCCGTATGCTAGTAATTTGAGTTCTCTCTCTTCTCCTCTTTGTTAACATGGCTACGGGTCTGTCAATTTTATTTATTTTCTCAATGAACCAACTTTTAGTTTTGTCCATTTTTTCAATTGTTTCTTTTGTTTTGATTTCATTAATTTCAGCTCTGATTTTAATCATTTCTTGCCTTCTACTTCATTTGCTGTTGTTTTACTCTTATTTTTCTAGGATTTTGTGATGAAGTATGAGATCATTTATTTGTTTTTTTTTTTTTCTTTTTTTAAGGAATTAACTCCAGTCAATGAATTTTCCTCTTAGAACTGCTTTCAATGTGTCCCATAGATTCTGATATGTTGTGTCTGTGTTTTCATTTATCTCTAAGAATTTTCTAATTTCCTCCTTGATGTCTTCTATAACCCATTGATCATTCAGTAACCTATTATTCATTCTGCAAGTGATGCAGGATTTTTCCTTCCTTCTTTTATCGTTGATTTTCAGTTTCATTCCATTATGAACAGATAAGATGCATGGTATCATCTCAACTCCTTTATATTGTCTAAGAGTTGCCCTGTGACATAATATATGATCTATTTTTGAGAAGCATCCATGTGCTGCTGAGAAAAAAGTGTAACTGTTTGATGTTGGGTGGTATATTCTATATATGTCAATTAAGTCTAGGTTATTAATTGTGTTATTGAGTTCTATAGTTTCCTTATTCAACTTTTGATTGGAAGATCTGTCCAGTGGTGAGAGAAGTGTGTTGAAGTCTCCCATGATTATTGTATGGTGGTCTATTAGACTCTTGAACTTGAGAAGAGTTTGTTTGATGAACATAGCTGCACCATTGTTTCGGGCATATATATTTATGATTGTTATGTCTTGTTGGTGTATGGTTCCCTTGAGCAGTATGTAGTGTCCCTCTTTATCCCTTTTGGTTAACTTTGGCTTGAAATCTATTTTATTTGATATGAGTATGGACACTCCTGCTTGTTTCTGAAGCCCACATGAGTGATATGGTTTGTCCCAACCTTTCACCTGCAGTCTATGTATATCTTTTCCTATCAAATGCATCTCCTGTAGGCAGCGTAATTTTGGGTCTTGTTTTGTGATCCATTCTACTAGCCTGTGTCTCTTAATTGGTGAGTTTAAGCCATTAACATTTAGGGTTATTATTGAGATATGGGTTGTTTTTCCAGCCATATTTTTTATTTATGTTACTAAACATGGTTTGTTTTCCTCTTTGATTATTTCCCCCCCTTTACTGTCCTTCCTCCCAATGTTGGTTTTCATTGTTATTTTCCATTTCCTCTTCCTGTAATGTTTTGCCGAGGATGTTTTGAAGAGATGGTATTCTAGCTGCAAAATCTTTTGTTTATCATGGAAGGTTTTAATTTCATCTTCCATCCTGAAGATTGATATCGCTTAACCTAAACCTAATCCTTACACTGGACGAAGCCATAAACCTAACACTAAATTTAACCCTTACTATAACACAAGACCTGACATTAGCCCTAGCCATAATACTATTTCTAACCCTAACACAAACCCTAAACCTCATCCTAGCCATAAACCTAGCCTTAATCATAACCCTAACCCTAACTCTATCCCTAACCCTAATATTAACCCTTGCCATAGCCCTAAACCCAGCCAAAAGCACATACCTTACCTTAGGGTTAGGGTTAAAGCTAGGGTTAGAGCTTGGATTAGGGTAAGGCTAGGTTTGGTGTTAGCTGTAGGGCTATGGCTAATGTAAGAAGTAGGGTTACATTTAGGGCTAGTTTTAGGGTTAGTGTTACGTCTAGATTTAGTGTTTGGTTAGGTTTAATGTTAGGTTTATTGTTAGGGTAATGGATATTTTAGGATTAATGAATGTGTTAGGGTTAGGCCGAGGGTTAGCATTAGGGTTTGGATTAGGGTTAGGGTTAGGATAATGGATAGGGTTAGAGCTAGGGTTAGGGCTAGGTTTATGGTTAGTGTTAGTGTTAGGGTTAGTGTTAAGTTTAGGGTTATTTCAAGGATTAAATTTAGGGTTAGGTTTATGGTAAGCATTAGGACTTGGTTGAGGTTTAGAATTTGGGTTAATGCTAGGGTTGGGGCTCACTTTAGGGCTAGATTTGGGGTTATATTAGGGATAGTGTTAGGGATACAGTAATGTAAGAACTAGGGTTATGATTAAGGCTAATTTTAGGGTTACGGTAGGGCTAAGTCTAGTTTTATGGTTAGGTTTAGGTTCAGGGTGATGTTTTGAGCTAGGGTTAGTGTTAGGTTCAGAGTCAGGGTCAGGATTAGTTTTAGGGTTGGAGATAGGACTAGAAATATGGGTAGGCTTAGGGCTAGATATAGGGTTAGTATTTGGTTTAGGTTAAGGTTTAGGGTTAGTTCTATGGCTTGTAATGTTTTAGGGCTAAGGCTAAAGGTAAGGGTATTTTTACGATTAATGTTAGTGTGATTGCTAGTGATATGGTGAGTATAGGCTTAGGGGTACATTTCGAGTTATGGTTAATTTTAGGGCTAGGGCTATGGCTAGGGTTAGGGCTAAGGTTATGTCTAGTTTTGGGTTATGGTAAAGGGTAGGGTTAGAACTAGGAATAGAGCTAGGGCGATAGTTAGAGTTAGGTTTAAGGCTAGGGTTAGTGTTAAGTTTAGGGCTAAATTAGGGCTAGGAATATGTCTAGGATTGGTGTTAGTGTTAGGCCTAGGTTTAGGGCTATGTTTAAGATTAGGTTTAGGGTTAGATTTAGGGGAAGGGATGGGGTTATAGATAGGTTTAGGGTTAGGGTGATGATTAGAATTAGGTTTAGGTCTAGTGTTAGGTTTGTGTTAGAATTAAGGCTAGATTTTGGGTTAGGATGAGGGCTAGGATTTGTGTCAGGGTTAGGGCAAGTTTTAGGGATAAGGATAATATCAGTTTTAGGGTGACAGCTAGGGATAGTTATAGGGTTAGGTTCATGGCTAGGTCTAGTGTTAGGTTTAGGTTAAAGCTGAGGTTAAGAGTAAGGTGTATTTTTAGGGGCAGGGGCAGGTTTCAGGTTTGTGTTAGGTTAAATATTAGGGTTAAGGCTCAAATTAGCATTAGGTTTAGAATTAGGGATAGGTTTATGGATAGGTTTGGGTTTAGGATTCAGGGTAAGATTAGAGTAATTGGTGGGATTAGGGTTAGGCCTAGGGTTAGCATTTGGGTTAAGGTTATTGTTAGAGTAATGAATAGCATTAGAGCTAGGGTTAGGGCTAGGGTTTAGAATACTATTAGAGCTAGAGTTAGGGTTAGGGCTAGGGCTAGGATTAGGGTTTGGGTTAGGTTTATGGTACAGGTTAGGTTTTGAGCTAGGGTTATTGCTAGGGTGAGGGTTAGGTTTAGGATTATGTCTAGAGTTAGATTTTCCTTTAAGGTTAGTGTTAATGTTAGGGATAGAATTAAGGTTATCTTTAGATTTAGGTAAATGGAAAGGGTTAGATGTCAGGTTAGGGTTAGTGGTAGCTTTAAGTTTAGGGTTAGTGTTAAGGTTATGGCTAAGATTATCATTTGAGTTAGGGAAATGGATAGGGTTAGATGTCAGGTTAGGGTAAGGGGTAGTTTTATGCTGAGGGTTAGCATTAGGGTTTGGGCTAGGGTTAGTGTTAGAGTAAGGGTTAGGGTTTTACCTAGGGTTAAGGCTATGATGAGGGTTAGGTTTAGGGTTAGGTCTAGGATTAGGTTTACAATTAGGATTAGAGCTAGTGTTATCATTAGGGTTAAGATTCGGTTTAGGGTAATGGATAATTTTAGAGATAGTATTAGGGCTAGTGTTAACATTATGATTAGGGCTAGGATTAGCATTAGGTTTAGAGCTAGGGCTAGGCTTATGTTTAGGGTTCAGTTTTGGGTTTTATCTAGGTTTAGGTGTAAGGTGAGGGTTAGGGTTAGAGTGAGGGTTAGGCTTAAGTTAAGTGATAAGGTTAGGTTAGGGTTAGGGTTACGCTTTGGGCTAGATTTAGGCCTAGGATTAGGACTACGTTTTGTGTTAGGTTTAGAGCTAGTTTTAGTGCTATGGTAATGTAAGGGTTATGTTTACAGTTATGGCTAGGCCAAATGATAGGTTTATGTTTCAGTTAGGGTCAGTTTTATAGCTAGGGTTAGTGTTAGTGTCAGAGTCTGTGTTTGGATTAGGGTTAGGGTTAGTGCTAGTGCCAGAATTAAGATTGATTAGGTCTAGAGTTAAGGTTAGTGTTTGGCTTTCTCTCAGGGTTATCATTAGAGCTAGGGCTAGTTTTTTTGCTTAGGTGTTGGTTAAAGATAAGGCTAGATTTATGATTAGGTTTATTCCAGGGCTAGTGTTAGGGTTTGGTTTAAGTTCAGGATCAGAATAAGGGTAAGGGTTAGGGTTAGAATTTGGGTTATGGTTATAACAAAAATGAGGGCTAGGATTAGGACTAGTAATAGGGTTAGGGTTTGGGTTAGACTCAGAATTAATTTTAGGACTAGGGTTAGCATTATGGTTGGGGTTTGACTAGGGTAAAGTATATGGTTAGAGCTACGGTTAGAGCTAGGTTTTGGGTTAGGGTTATGGCTGAGTTAGCGTTAGGGTTAGGGTGAAAGCTAGGATTAGGTATCAGAATTTGGCTAGGTTTGGTTAGATTTAGGTTTAAGGTTATGGCTAATGTATGATCTATGGTTATGATTAGAACTAGTTTTAGAATTAGGGTTAGGACCAGGTGTAGTGTTAGGTTAAGGTTTAGGTTTAGGGTGATGTTTAGAGGTAGGGTTAGTGTTAAGGTCAGAGACAGGTTTAGGGGTAGATTTAGGGTTAAGATTAGGATTCATATTAGGGGTAGGCTTAGGGCTAGATATTATGTAAGGTTTTGGTTAAGGTAAAAG
This sequence comes from Marmota monax, assembly GCF_021218885.2. Classification (NCBI taxonomy): domain Eukaryota; kingdom Metazoa; phylum Chordata; class Mammalia; order Rodentia; family Sciuridae; genus Marmota; species Marmota monax. The sequence continues at coordinate 5,907 of NW_026692300.1, read as the reverse complement.
TTAAAGGTTATTGTTATGGCTAAGTTTTTTTTTTGGGGGGGCTAAGCCTATGTTTAGGGCTAGTTTTAGGATTAGCATTAGCATTAGGGCTAGTGTTAGGGTTAGGTTTAGATATAGAATTAGGGTTAAATTTACAGTTAGGTTTAGATCTAGGGTTAGGGCAAGGTGTAAGGTTAGGGCTAGGGTTATTCTAGGCTATGGCTATGAATAAGGTTACGGTAAGTGATAGGGTTAAAATTAGGGCTAGGTCTAGGGCAAGAGTTATAGTTAGTCTTAAAGCTAGGATTAGGGTTAGCTTTAGGATTAGGGGTAAATTTAGTGTTAGGGTTAGTCCTAGGGTTAAGGTTAGGGCTAGGTTTAATGTTAATGTTAAGGTCTGGGTTAGGTTTAGGGTAAGCAATGGGGTTATAACTAGGTTTAGGGCTAGGGAAAGGGTTAGAATTAGGGTTAGGGTTATGATTAAGGCTAAGTTTTAGGCTAGAATAAGAGCTAGTGTTTGTGTTTGTGTTAGGGCTAGGATTAGGGCTAGGGCTATCGTCAGGTTTACGGTTACATTTATGGTTAGGTCTATGTAAGGGTTAGATTTAGGGTAAGGGTCAAGTTTAAAGCTATGTGTATTATTAGGGTCAGTATTTGGCTTAAGGTTTGGTTTAGGTTAATGTTTAGGTTTAGGGCTCTAATTAGCATTAGGGTTAGAATTAGGGTTAGGGTAATGAATAGGTTCAGGATTAGGGTTCAGGTTAGTTTTAGGGCAATGGATAGGTTTAGGGATTGTGATAGGGTTAGGGTTAAGCCTAGGATTAGCATTAGGGTTAGGATTGTGGTTAGCATAGTGGATAGAATTAGAGCTAGGTTTAGGGCTAGGCTTATGGTTATGATTAGGGTTAGGGTTAGGGTAGCTGATATAATTAGAGCTATGGTTAGGGCTATGGTTAATGTTAGGATTAGAGCTTGTGTTAGGTTTGGGTTTGGGATATGGCTAGGGTTATGTTAAGGGTAAAGATTAGGTTTGAGCTAGGGTTAGGTCTAAAGCGAGGCTTAGGGTTAGGGTTAGGGCTAGGCTTAGGTTTAGGGTTACACTTAGGGCTATGTTCAGGCCTAACATTACAGCTAGGTTTTGTGCTAGTTTAGGCCTAGTGTTAGGGCCATGGGTAATGTAAGAGCTAGGGTTATGATTAGGGCTAGTTTTAGGGTTAGGGTTATGGCTAGGTGTAGTATTAGGATTAGGTTTGGTTTAGAGTGAGCTTTGGAGCTAGGATTATGTTAGGGTCAGGGCCAGTGTTCAGGTTAGAGTTAGTGTTGGGTTTAGTGTCAGAATTAGGACTAGGGTTAGGTCTAGGGGTAGGGTTAGTGTTTGGGTTAGGTTAAGGGTTATTGTTAGGGCTAGGGCTAGGTTGTTGTTCAGGTCTAGGGCTAGAGATATGGATAGATTTAGGATTAGGGTTAAGTCTAGGGCTAGTGTTAGGTTTAGGTTTAAGTATATGATTACTGGTAGGTCTAATGTAAGGTTTCAGTTTCGGGTTATGGTCAGGTTTATACCTACTGTTGGTATTAGGTTCAGAATAAGTGTCAGGGATAGGGTTTCAGTTTTGGTTAGGGTTAGAGCTGGAATGATGTTTAGGATTAAGCCTAGTAATAGGATTAGGGTTTGGGTTAGGCTAAGAATTAGGGTTAGGACTAGAGTTAGCATTAGGTTTAGGGTTTAGCTTAAGGTAATGGATAGGGTAAAAGCTAGGGTTAGATCTAGGTTTAGGGTATGGATTAGGGCTAGTTTTAGGTTTAGGGTTAAAACTAGGTTTATCGCTTGGCTTAGGGCCAGGTTTTGGTTTAGGTTGGGGCTATTGTTAGGTCTACAACTAATGTATAAACCAGGGTTATGATTAGGGCTACTTTTTGCGTGTTATGGCTAGATCAAGTGTTAGGGTTAGGGTTATGGTTTTCATGATGTTTAGAGCTAGGGTTAGTGTTAGGGTCAGGGTCAGTGTTCGGGTTATACTTAGGGTTAGGGTTAAACCCAGAATTATCACTAGAGTTAGGTCCAGGGGTAGGATTAGTGTTTGTGTTAGGTTAAGGTTTATCATTAGGCCTAGGGCCAGGTTTTTTTTTTTTAGGTCTAGGGCTATAGATATGGCTAGAGTCAGGATTAGGTTTAGGTCTAGGGCTCGTGTTAGGCTTAGGTTTAGGTACACGTTTATTGCTAGTGGTAGTGTTAGGGTTTGGTTTATGGTTAGGTTCAGGTTTAGACATACAGTTACTGTTAGGGTCAGAATAAGTGTCAGGGTTAGGTTTATGTTTTGAGTTATGGTTAGAGCTAGAATGAGGGCTAGGTTTAGAACTAGTAATAAGGTGATGTTTGGGTTAGGCTAAATATTAGGGTTAGGTTTATGGCTATGTTTAGTGTAAGTGTTAGGATTCAGGTAGGCGTCAAATTTAGAACTAGGGGTATAATTAGGGTCAGCTTCAGGTTTAGGATTTTGTTTAGGTTAGGGTTTAGGGTTAGGGCTCGAATTAGCATTAGGGTTTGGTTTAGGGTAATGATAGGGTTTGGCTTAGGGTTCAGGTTAGATTTAGCATAATGGATAGGGTTACAGTTAGGGATAAGGTTAGATTTAGGCATAAGAATAGCATTATAATTAGGGTTATGTTTAGGGTAATTGATAGGGTTAGGCTAAATTTAGGGCTAGGGTTATGGATAGTATTAGGGCTAAGGTAAGTGTTAGGGTTATGGATTTGTTTTGTGTTAAGTTTAGGGCTAGAATTACGGCTAGGGCAAATGTCAGGTCTAGGATTTTGGCTAGCAATAGTTTTAGGGTTAGGTTTGTGGCTAGGTCTGGTATAAGGATTAGGTTTAGTGGTAGGTTCAGGTTTAGAGCTAGGAATATTATCATAGGAAGGGGCAGAATTAGGGTTTGGGTTGGGTTAAGTTTTAGGGTTAAGGCTTGAATTAGCATTAGGGTTAGAGTTTGGGTAATGATAGGGTTAGGTTTAGGGTTCAGTTTAGGTTTAGGTTAATGAAATAGGTTAGGGTTAGGGATAAGTTTAGGGTTAGGCCTAGGGTTACAATTAGACTTATGGTTATGATTAGGGTAATGGATAGGGTTAGAGCTAGTGATAGGGCTAGGGTTATGGTTAGAATTCTGGCTAGGGTTAGGGTAAAGTTTAGGACTATGTTCTAGGTTAGGGTTAGGTTTAGGGTTAGTTTTAAAGCTAGGGTTAAGGCTCAGATTAGGGCTTGGTTTTGGGTTTGGTTAGGGCTAGGATTAGGGCTATGGTAATGTATGAACTAGTGTTGCAATTAGTGCTGGTTTTAGGGTTAGGGTTAGGGCTTGGTCTAGTGTTATGGTTAGGTTTAGGGTTAGGGTGAAGTTTAGAAGAAGGTTATTGTTAAGGTTAGTGTCAGATTCAGGGTTAGGTTTCGGGTTAGGGTTAGAACTCAAATTATGGCTAAAGTTAGTAGTAGTTGTACGGTTAGGGTTTGGTTTAAGTTAAGGGTTAGGGATATACATTGGTTTTGTTTTAGGGCTAGGGCTACGGTTACGGCTAGATAGTGGATTAGCATCATGGTTAGGACTAGTGTTAGATTGAGGTTTAGGCTATGTTGAGGGTTACATTTAGAGTTAGTGTTAGACCTAGGGTTATGGTAGGGCTAGGGCTAAGGTTAGGGTGAGGGTTAGGGTTATGGTAATGAATATGGTTAGAACTAGGGATTCAGCTATGGTGAGAATTAGAGTTAGTCATAGTAGTAGTCTTAGGGTTAGGTTTAGGGTTAGGGCTAAATTAGGGCTAGGATTAGAGCTAGGGTTAGGGCTAGTGTTAGGGCTAAATTGGGGCTAGGATTAGGACTAGGGTTAGTGTTAGAGTTAGGGCTAGGATTAGTGCTAGAGTTAGGGTTACGGTTAGAGCTAAATTAGGGTTAGGATTAGGGCTATGATTAGTGTTGGGGTCAGGGCTACATTAGGGCCAGTATTAAGGCTAGGGTTAGTGTTAGGGTTAGACTAAGGGGTTGGGATACAGTTAGGGTTAGCATTGGTGTTAAGTTAAAATTTAGGGAAATGGGTGGGGTTATAGCTAGATTTAGGTATAGGGTGAGCTTTAGAATTAGGATTAGGCCTAGGGTTATATTTCAGTTTAGGATTAAGTCTACGTTTAGGGCTAGGTTAAGGTCTAGGGTTTCTTTAGGGTTATGGCTAGGACCAGGTCTAGGGCTAATATCAGGTCTAGGGTTAATGTTAAAAATAGTTTTAGGGTTAGGTTATGGTTAGGTGTAGTGTAAGAGTTAGGTTTAGGTTAAAGGTCAGCTTTAGGGCTAGGGTTATTATTAGGGTCAGGATCAGGGTCACAGTTAGCATTTGGTTTAGCTAAAGCCTTACGGTTAAGGCTCAAATTAGCATTAAGGTTAGGTTTAGGATTAGGGTAATGGATAAGGTTTAGTTTAGGTTTCAGTTAAGGTTTAGGGTAATATATGAGTTAGGTTTAGCAATCAGGTTAGGGTTACCATTAGGGTTAGGATTATGTTTAGTGTAATGGAGAGGTGTAGAGCTAGGGTTACGGCCAGATTATGGTTTGGATTAACTCTAGAATTACGGCTCAGTTTAGGGATAGTTTTAGAGTGTTATTTAGGGTAAGTTTTAGGGTTAGGGTAAGTGTTAAGTTTAGAGCTAGTGTTATAGTTAAGTTAGGGTATGGGTTAGTTTTTGATCTAGGGTTAAGGTTAGGGTGAGGGTTAGGTTTAGGTTTAGGTCTATGCTTACATTTATGCTTAGAGTTAGGTTTAGTGTTAGGGATGGGGTTTTAATTAGGGTTAGGGTTAGGGTAATGGATATGTTTAGAGCTAAAGTTCAGACTAGGTTTAATGTTAGGATTAGAACTAGGGTTAGGGTTAGGGTTTAGGATAGAGCTAGGGTTATGTTTAGTGTAAAGGTTAGGCATTGAGCTAGGGTTAGGTCTAAGGTGAGGCTTAGGTTAGGGCTAGGTTTAGGGCTAGGGTTAGGCTAAGGTTTATGCTTAGAGCTAAGTTTAGGCCTAAGTTTAGGGCTAGGTTTTATGTTATGTTTAGGGCTATGGTTAGGACTATAGTTAATGAAAGAGCTAGGGTTATGTTTAGGGCTAGTTTCAGGGTTAGGGTTATGGCTAGGTCTAGTGTTAGGTCTAGGTTGTGAGTTAGTGTCATGTTTAAAGCTAGGTTCAGTGTTAGAATTAGGGTCAGTTTTGGGGATAGGGTTAGGGTTAGGGTTACAGCCAGAATTACAACTGGGTTTAGGTGTATTATTAGGCGTATTATTAGGGTCATGATCAGGCTTCTGGTTTGGGTTATGATAAGGTTTAGGTTTAGGGCTCAAATTAGCATTAAGATTACAGTTAGGATTAGGGTAATGGATAGGGATAGGATTAGGGTTCAGGTTATGTTTAGAGTAATAGATATGGTTTTTGTTTGTGATAGGATTAGGGTTAGTCCCTGAGTTAGCATTAGTGTTATGGTATCATTAAAATAATTTTTAGTGTTAGACCTAGGGTTAGGGCTACGGTTATGGTTAGGATTAGGGCTAGAGTTAGGGTTAGGGTCAGGTTTAGGGTGAGGGTTAGAGTTAGGTATAGGTTTTGGATATGGTTTAGGGTTTGAGCTAGGGTTAGTGTTGGGGAAGGTTGGTGCTAGATTTATGGTCATGGTTAGTGTTAGGGTTAGGGCTAGGGTAATCATTAGGGTTAGGATAATAGATTTAGATGTCACATTAGAGTTACAGATAATTTAGTTTAGATTTAGGGTTGGGTTTAGGGTTAGGGTTAGGATTTGAGCTAACTTAGGTTAGGTTTAGGGTTAGGTTCACTGCTAGTTCTAGGGTTAGGTTTATGTTGATGTTTATGGTATGTTTAGTTTAGGTCAAGTGTTATCATTAGGGTAAATTTTAG